>NC_057814.1:26873973-26887219 GCF_018294505.1 Triticum aestivum
CTTGTCTACTCTGCCAGACAAGGATCGTACATAAGTGCACATTGTGTAAGTGCACATTTTTTTCTTGTGATACTTTGTGTAAGTGCACATTTTTTTCTAACATGTCATTTTCTAAAACAACATAGTTGTATTATTTTGGACAATTTTTTTAACCATCCTATTACTAGAAAATAATATATAATGCACTAACAATAGCAATGCTAGAACTTAATTGTTGGAAATTTACTTATACGAAAATTATTTGGAATACAACCATCGGTCGTTCCACATGTTTATCGCGGCCCTCTTTTGAAACATATCACCGAGGGTCAAACTCAACCGTCGGTTATTGTCATTCCCCGTCGGGTATTTAATCTCATAACCGAGAGTGACATGTGGACCGTCGGTCATTTACACTCATAGCCGAGAGTTTTGTATTAACCGTCAGCTAAAAATTCACTGTCGGTTATTACATGTAATCCATGTGGGTATAGCCAAAACTGTCGGATATTACAATGTCCCGTCGGGCATTAAATTGGATAACCAAGGGTTCGATTTTCCCCATCGGAAAATTTAGTAGACCGTCGGTTACTAGATGTTATAAATGTGAGTTGACATTAATGGCCGACGGGCCGTCGGTTATTAGATTTCATCGTCGGAAATATGGGGATTTCTAGTAGTGTTTCTTTTAATCTGTTACTTTTTGTGTCAGACGTGTTTTACTTTCTGATGAGTTAATCTAGAAATCCATGTATTCATCCAATTGGTTCTCCATTTAGATTTGCATAGCTTTGCATCAGCCACAAGTACAACATTGCACCTGTTGTTTTCTTCTAAAGAAGCCATAGCTTATTAATCCGGCAGTATAATATATGACTTTATGTTATTTCGATCTATGAACAATCATATATCTGATCATTTGTAATGACTAATTATCTCTAGAATTTTTGCATACTGAGATAGTGAAGCTTTAGATAATTTCCATTGTTCAAGCATTTCATTTCCTTTAATGACTGACATTTACTTGATGTCCAGTTGCCCCTTTATTATGTAGATACTGCGGAATTTCAAGGTGGATTTTGATTTTGCCAAAGTATTGTTGGACATTTGCGTATTTAGTTTCCTGGACATCTTAATTATGATTTTATTTAACTCAAAAGATTATGATTTTATTTCATTGTATTTTTTTGCGAGGGATTTTATTTCATTGTATTATGTCATTAGGTTTCAAGATCTGAAACAATTTGTGAGTTTTCTTACCACACTTGAGACCCATCTTGGCAACTTTGCGATCTATCTCGCTATGACTGTTGGAATGATAAATGGAGTCCATATCTCTCGATAGCTATCTTATTAATAGTAGTAAAGACAAAAGAAAAAAATTACCCCGCCTTGCTACATTTAAATTCTAGGTACCACTACAATTTTGCAAATTAATGATATATAGATTAGTACTCTCAACATATTGCTATAATTTCAGTTTCCTTGAATCTGTGACTTTAGTAACTCATGCTGCCACCAGTTCGGCTTTCATGTATACAAAGGGTCTGAATCTTTTGCTTGCAATTCTAACACAAGGGGATTATTAGAGGAGGGTTTCACTTTAAAATAATTCTCTAGTTCCATATATAATCATACTACCTATGTATTATCGAACTGTTTTTCTAATTGTGCTGTAAAGGTATTAAATTATGTATTTTCCATACCTTTAATTCGAGGTTGCTGCGATGGTCCCTCATTTGTTCAATTGTTCAGGGGAAATAACGAGAGAAGATGCCATGATCAGGCTTCGCCACACCCGCTAGACTTGTTTCTCCAAGTCCATTGCCGTTCCAAACCTAGGTGGAGTTTTGAATTATTCACCTCCACTTTTCCACGTCGCAGGCACTAAACCCGATTATGGCAGTGATACCGGTGATTCGAACTAAGTTTTGATTTCTTCACCTCCACTTTTCCATGTCATAAGCACTAAACCCGATTATGGCAGTGATCCTATTCAGACTTCCTAGATCTTGAGTGGTTTTCGACTCTGGGCAACTTAAGCAATGTAGGGTGTTAATTAAGTGAATTGTCTTGCGTTAGTTTTGTACCTGTTTGTTCCATGTACTTCCTTCAAACTCAAACAACACCGCTGTCGGTGTCAAAACCGGTGGATCTCGGGTAGGGGGTCCCGAACTGTGCGTCTAGGATCGATGGTAACAGGAGACGGGGGACACGATGTTTACCCAGGTTCGGGCCCTCTCTATGGAGGTAATACCCTACTTCCTGCTTGATTGATCTTGATGAATATGAGTGTTACAAGAGTTGATCTACCTCGAGATCATATGTTGTGGTCTAAGCCCTAGAGGTATGATGAGTAATGTCATAATGATCTAGCATATATCATCCCCGTATCGACTAGCCTGGCCTCGGCTTATACAATGCACCAGAGGCCTAGGGTTACAGGAGTCCTAGACGAATACGCCGGTGGAGAGGAGTCCTTGTCTTGATCACCAAGTCTTGTGGAATCTTCCTTGTAAATGTCATCGGCATTCCGAACTGGCCCACAAGTATTCGGCCCTGGGGTCCTCGGCCCAATCCAACTGATCGGGAGACGACGTGGTGAGTACCCCTAGTCCAGGACACCGTCAGTAGCCCCCTGAACCGGTCTTCAAGTTGGGGACGCTCCTCGATTCTTCCGAACTGTTCTTCATCTTCGGTCATCGGTCTTGAAAACTGGTTCAACAAATCTTCTCATCTTCGATCTTGAGGATCGCCGAAGTGAATCCGAAAAGTTCTCGGCCTCTATCAATGCCTTGTTACATTTTATGCCACACCTCGGTTTTGAAGTGTTTCCCGTGCGGCGGTGTCTTCTCACGTCCGAGCTCCAACGCCGAACTGTATTCGAGGTATCTTTTGCAGCCGAGCACACACGTCGGACCGCTTCCGAGCTCCAACGCCGGATTGTATCCAAGCCCCCACGCCGGACTATGTCCAAGCTCCAACGCCGGACCATATCCGAGCTCCAACGCCGGACTATGTCCAAGCTCCAATGCCGGACCATATCCGAGCTCCAACGCCGGACTATATCCGAGGTGTCATAGAACACCCCGGTTCAAAAAAGTTGAAGGAGTTTAGCCGAGCTTAATGCCGGAAATGCCCTCTATGGAGCCAGCCATTCAAATCCGAGCTTTATGCCGGACTACCTCCAAGGTGGTGCACCACCTCGGGCTTGGGCTGATTGTTTACGGATTTTATTTCCGATGCGTGTAAATTTATTCGCTGTCAACATGTATAAGTAGTAGCCCTCAAGGTGTGTGTCGGTCTAAAACCCGAGATGCACCTGAAGGAAAACATGAAACCGCTGATCCTAGTAGCCCCTGAGACTCAGGTCGATGCGCGAAATCGGCCTGAGGATCAACTCCTAGCTCGGTAGCACACGTATGAATGGAAACGCAGTGTAATATATTAGAGATAATAGTGATCGGCGAACGGACCCTTGAGAGAGGGTCTTGAAAAGTTGTCGTAATATATTTAGCTTGACGCCGGATAGGTCCAAATGGTACCTATTGTTATCCGAAGACACGTTTGCCCATAGTTCGGTCAAGCCGAACACTTGGCAGTTGGAATTTTCTATATTGAAATAGGCAATGCAGTAGCCCCCGAGACACTGGTCGGGTGGCAGCACCAGATCAGGGGATCGATGTGCCCCTTTTAATATTTATAAATAATGAGCACGAAGCCCAGCAGCCCCCGAGCCTTATTGTGGGCACGGGTGGCCGAATTAAGGATCGATATCCATTTGAAAAAAAATTGCTTGTGTGTAACACAAACTTCTCGGAAAGAGAATAAAGATCTCATAAAGGAGTTAGAGCTAACGAAAGCTGAGCTCGCCAAGGTAGGCCTTAAGGGGCTCAAAAGAAAGGAAATTAATGCCAATAAGGAACTATGAGAGCGTTATGTCAGCTGCTCGGGCGTCTCAAAGGACTGTGCCATTGACTCTTTAAAAGATTGGCTGAGAAAAAATTGATTTTTGCTCACAATTTATGTGTAATGATTCTATGTACCCAAGTATTTTACATCATTAATGCTCAGATCCGCATTGTACAAAACTTTGTTTTCCGACCATCGGTTTCAACCTCTTTGGCTAGTAGCCGAGGAGTGTTTTCCTACTTTATATAGCCGTGATAAGGCCAAAGATTTATGGAAAACAAGGCAATCCGGCCATACGATTTTATAAACAAAGCTACGCAGAGAGATTACTTTATAACGTAAGAAACATTTTCCAAAGAAAATAGTCCCGCTATCGGTTCCTTTCTTTGGGTTGTCATGTCGACCATGATCATGAAACCTCACCTCCAATCAATGCGGGAGAAAAATATTGAGGATTTAGTTCGGCGAAAGTTCCCGAACTCTATGGTGTTAATAAACCAAAATTTTCACTTCCGTCGTTGCCGACCAATGTGATCCTTTAAGATTGCTAGCTTTCGGCTTCACCCAGTCTGAGGTACTTACTCGGATGACCCGGTAGTAACAATCACAGAGGTGCTCCCTTTACCACCTAGCCGAACAATCGGGAACGTAGGGGTAAGCACAGGAGCCAGGCAACCCAGCTTGGCCAAAATCTTAAGTCAAATTGATGCATATTTATGGCTTTATAACGATAATTACAGAAGGCAGCGCTTGTATACTGAATACAAATACTGGTGATATATGTTTATTTTATGTATAATGATTGTATGTACCGAAGTACTTATATCATATCTGTGTTCACCCGAACTTTAAACGCGTCTTAACCGACCGTCGGCTTCTCCCTCTTCGGTCAAGGGCCGAAGAGTGTTATGTACTCCACCTGTCGAGAATATCGACGGTGTTTCCGATAACCAGGCAGTCAGGCCATAAGGCTGTAACAGACAAAGCACGCTCAAGGAACTTATGCTATATTACAGACGAAGTGTAAGAAGCATCTTCGAAGAAAATAGTACCCCCACCGATACCTTTCTTCGGTGCTCATTATTACTATGAGACTTGTGCAATAGATTTTTTGTACTCATGAGTTCCGTTGTGTGCCGTTCATGATTGAAAACAATAAGAGCGCTAGCTTTCGGCTTCACCCAGTCTGAGGTCAGAGCTCGGATGACCCGGTCGTGACAATCGCAGAGGTGCTCCCTTTACTCCCTAGCCGAACAATCGGGAATGTAGGGGTAAGCACAGGAGCCAGGCAACCCAGCTTGCGGAACACTTCAGTCAATATGGTGCATATTGTGGCGTAATACACGAACAAGGAACGAAGCCGTACAAGTATAATCATATCCAAGAGGAAAAGTTTCATGAAGGAAGCCCCCCTGTAAACAGGGTATTTGAATTTGTGCGTCACAAACAAATTTTTGACAAGGAAGTATGACGCTTGGTCGAACCGAAAAAAAATTAAAACCGAAATTTTTTGAGCATGAAAGCGACTTAGCTTGTTAATGTGTTCGGCATTGATGATGTGGTCCAAGCTTGATGCAGGACAAGGTTCCATCCCCCAAGCCGGTCACAAAGTGGCAGAGCGAAGAGCTCGGCACTCCGAAGTGGTGGCATAGCACGGCCAAAGCGGGCCGGCAGAGTGACGCCGAAGCCCCCGGCGCGGGTTAATGAAGTGTTGACGAAATCTCCCATCCAGCCGAGGAGACAGCACTGCCCAACTCGATTCATTTACCTGTGCACAAAAAATAGTGCAAACCGGAGATAATGGTAATAATGATGAATAAAATTGTTGCATAATAAATAATTTATGCAAAGTCAGTAATAAAAGAAGTATGGCCTGTGCGCCGAACACTCGGTGAGGTAGGGCTCTCTCGGCGACGCCGAAGTCCCCGAGGCAACCGAACACGTCGGTATGGCAACACGACAAACAAGGTGATCACGCAAGCCGATTTATGACAATTTGAGACAGCGGCGTTGGCTTGCCGAAGCGACCGCGTAACGCAGTCGAAGTCGATCACCTACATGCATAAAATAGTGCGGTCCAAAAAGAATAATATAAATATATATATATATATATAATCCTTGCATAATTGCTTTTCGCAAAAATAATTTATTTAAAGAGATGTGGCCTAGCGCTGAAGTCAATGTTGATGCAGAGCGTCGGCGTGACTGATACGTCTCCGTCGTATCTATAATTTTTGATTGTTCCATGCCAATATTACACAACTTTCATATACTTTTTGGCAACTTTTTATACTATTTTTGGGACTAACATATTGATCCAGTGCCTAGTGCCAGTTCCTGTTTGTTGCATGTTTTATGTTTCGCGAAATATCCATATCAAACAGAATCCAAACGGGATAAAAACGGACGGAGAATATTTTTGGAATATTTGGAGAATTCCGGAAGAAGAATCAATGTGAGACGGTGCCCGAGGTGGCCACGAGGCAGGGGGGCGCGCCCCTGACCCTCGTGGGCCACCCGTAAGGCGGTTAATGCTCTTCTTTTGCCGCAAGAAAGCTAATTTTATGAGAAAAATCTGGGCGAAAGATTCATCCCAATCGGAGTTACGGATCTCCGGATATAAAAGAAACGGTGAAAGGGCAGCAAAACAGAGCACAGAAACAGAGAGAGACAAAGAGACAGATCCAATCTCGGAGGGGCTCTCGCCCCTCCCACGCCATGGAGACCATGGACCAGAGGGGAAACCCTTCTCCCATCTAGGGAGAAGGTCAAGGAAGAAGAAGAAGGAGGGGGGCTCTCTCCCCCTCGCTTCCGGTGACGCCGGAACGCTGCCGGGGGCCATCATCATCACCGCGATCTTCACCAACACCTCCGCCATCTTCACCAACATCTCCATCACCTTCCCCCTCTATCTACAGCGGTCCACTCTCCCGCAACCCGTTGTACCCTCTACTTGAACGTGGTGCTTTATGCTTCATATTATTATCCAATGATGTGTTGCCATCCTATGATGTCTGAGTAGATTTTCGTTGTCCTATCGGTGGTTGATGAATTGCTATGATTGATTTAATTTGCTTGTGGTTATGTTGCTGTCTGTTGGTGCCCACCATATGAGCGCGTGCGTGGACCACACCATAGGGTTAGTTGTATGTTGATAGGACTATGTATTGGAGGGCAAGAGTGACAGAAGCTTCAACCTAGCATAGAAATTGATGCATACGGGATTGAAGGGGGACCAATATAACACAATGCTATGGTTGGGTTTTACCTTAATGAACGTTAGTAGTTGCGGATGCTTGCTAATAGTTCCAATCATAAGTGCATAGAATTCCAAGTCAGGGATGACATGCTAGTAGTGGCCTCTCCCACATAAAACTTGCTATCGGTCTAGTAAAGTAATCAATTGCTTAGGGACAATTTCGCTACTCCTATCACCACTTTTCCACACTTGCTATATTTACTTTATTGTGTCTTTATCTAAACAACACCTAGTTTTTATTTACATGCTCTTTATTATCTTGCAAACCTATCCAAAAACACCTACAAAGTACTTCTAGTTTCATACTTGTTCTAGGTAAAGCGAACATCAAGCGTGCGTAGAGTTGTATCGGTGGTCGATAGAACTTGAGGGAATATTTGTTCTACCTTTAGCTCCTCGTTGGGTTCGACACTCTTACTTATCGAAAGAGGCTACAATTGATCCCTTATACTTGTGGGTTATCAAGACCTTTTTCTGGCGCCATTGCCGGGGAGCAATAGCGTGGGGTGAATATTCTCGTGTGTGCTTGTTTGCTTTATCACTAAGTAATTTTTATTTGCTGTTCTTAGTTGTTTTCTATCTTCAGTTATGGGTAGGAAACGCAAAATACCAAAAAACATAGTTGTACCTACTGAACCAATGGTTGAAGAACCACTCAAAATCTATCACACTCCTGAAGCTTTTTACTTGGATCATCTTTGATCCCTTTGTGCTCGTGCTGAAACCCCAACTAGCTTAGTTGAGGGCAAATCTTTAGATGAGCATGCTTGTTATGTGCGACACCGAATATCTGAAAAAGGGAAAATTCTATTGGGTCAAATTAATCGTTTGCAATGCTATGCTTGGAATTTATGTGAAATATATGATTTTACTTGTTGTTCTGAAAACCCTAAGAAACACCTTCCCTATCAATGTGAGTTTAGTGATAATGGAATCGTATCTTCGTATGCTAAGGGTGTTTATAATTACTATGATGTTCAACAAATTGAAGAATTTGTTGCTTTTAAGGGTGCTTATGAAATTGCTTCTTTGATTGAAAAGTATGATGCTACTCTTTACAAATCTGAAAACTTTGCCATACTTAAATATTGCTATGATAATTATGCTTCTAATGCCTATGTTGAACCATATATTGAGGACTACTCCGCTGTCCAAGAAGAGACTAATATTTTGCAGGAGTCTATGGAGAAGGAATTGATGAAACTGTGAGCTCATTGGATGAAAAAGATGACGAGGAGAGCGAAGAACAAAAGGAGGAAGAGCGGACAAGCTACCCGTGCCCACCTTCTAATGAGAGTAACCCTCCAACTCATACATTGTTTAATTTCCCTTCGTGCTTACTGAAGGATGATTGTTATGATGGTTGTTATGATCCCGTTGATTCTCTTGAAATATCCCTTTTTGATGATGCTTGCTATGCTTGTGGCCAAGATGCCAATATGAACTATGCTTATGGAGATGAACTTGCTATAGTTCCTTATGTTAAACATGAAATTGTTGCTATTGCACCCATGCATGATAGTCCTATTATCTTTTTGAATTCTCCCAACTACACTATATCGGAGAAGTTTGCCCTTATTAAGGATTATATTGATGGGTTGCCTTATACCGTTGCACATGATGATTTTGATGAATATAATATGCATGTGCTTGCTGCTCCTACTTGCAATTATTATGAGAGAGGAACTATATCTCCACCTCTCTATGTTTCCCACACGAAAAAATTGCAAGAAACTGTTTATACTATGCATTGGTCTTTACTTTGTGTGCATGAATTGTTCTTTTATGACATGCCGATGCAGAGGAAGAGAGTTAGACTTCGTTGTTGCATGATATATGTTGCCTTGTGCTCACTACTAAATGCCAAATCATTGCTAATTAAAATTGGCTTTGATATACCTTGGGATCCGGGTGGATCCATTACCTGAGCACTATATGCCTAGCTTAATGGCTTTAAAGAAAGCGCTGCCGGGGAGACAACCCAGAAGTTTTAGAGATCCTGTTGGGTGCTTTTATAAAGTTTAGAAATAAAAATAATGTGCCAAGGTTTGCCTTTAGGATGTTTACAATGCTTGTTGGTTTGTGCGGTGCAGGACAGAAACTTTGGCTGTAGTGCGCGATTTTACGTTTTTTACTGGAACGTCAAATGGTTCTGATTATTTTTGCACTGTCTTTCTATACAAATTTTATATTTTTGCTAAATTTGGTAGAATTTTTCAAGTATCAGAAGTATGGTGAATGTTCAGATTATTACAGACTGTTCTGTTTTAGACAGATTCAGTTTTTGATGCATAGTTTGCTTGTTTTGATGAAACTACCGATTTATATCAGTGGATTAAGACATGAAAAAGTTATATTACAGTAGACATAATGCAAAAACAAAATATGAATTGGTTTGCAACAGTACTTAGAGTAGTGATTTGCTTTATTATACTAACGGATCTTATCGAGTTTTCTGTTAAAGTTTTGTGTGGATGAAGTGTTCGATGATCGAGAAGGTCTCGATGTGAGAAGAAGGAAGAGAGGCAAGAGCTCAAGCTTGGGGATGCCCGAGGCACCCCAAGTAAATATTCAAGGAGACTCAAGCGTCAAAGCTTGGGGATGCCCCGGAGGGCATCCCCTCTGTCTTCAACAAGTATCGGTATGTTTTCGGATTCGTTTCGTTCATGCGATATGTGCAAATCTTGGAGCGTCTTTTGCTTTAGTTTTCATTTTCCTTTTATGCACCATGCTGGTATGAGATAGTCCTTGGTTTATTTATAGAATGCTCTTTGCACTTCACTTATATTCTTTGAGTATGGCTTTATAGAATGCTTCATGTGCTTCACTTATATCATTTGAAGTTTGGATTGCCTGTTTCTCTTCACATAGAAAACCGCCATTTGTAGAATGCTCTTTTGCTTCACTTATATCTGTTAGAGCGTGGGCATATCTTTTGTAGAAAGAATTAAACTCTCTTGCTTCACTTATATCTATTTAGAGAGATGACGGAAATTGGTCATTCACATGGTTAGTCATAAAATCCTAGATAAAACTTGTAGATCACTGAATATGATATGTTTGATTCCTTGCAATAGTTTTGCGATATAAAGATGGTGATATTAGAGTCATGCTAGTGTGTAGTTGTGGATTGTAGAAATACTTGTGTTGAGGTTTGTGATTCCCGTAGCATGCACGTATGGTGAACCGTTATGTAATGAAGTTGGAGCATGATTTATTTATTGATTGTCTTCCTTATGAGTGGCGGTCGGGGACGAGCGATGGTCTTTTCCTACAAATCTATCCCCCTAGAGGCATGCGTAGTAGTGCTTTGCTTCGAGGGCTAATAAACTTTTGCAATAAGTATGTGAGTTCTTTATGACTAATGTTGAGTCCATGGATTATACGCACTCTCACCCTTCCATCATTGCTAGCCTCTTCGGTACCGTGTGTCGTGAAATTGTCACGGCAGATGTCCTAGGGTGAGGACTTAGTCGTGAGGCCAGCGCATCTATGTAGTAGCTTGAGAGGGGTTGAGCGGAATCGAGAGACGCAACACAAGACGAGGATTTAGACAGCTTCGGGCCCCGGGAAACATCATCCGATAATAACCCTACATGCTGTTTGAGGCTAGATCTCATTACACTCATGAGGGAGTCGCCGTAAACCGGCTCTCCTCTAATTGTGTCTAGCCCTAGAGATTATTGATTGTTGCCTGTCCTCTTTGGGGAGCCCTGCCCCTCCTTATATATATTGAAGGGGCGGGTTACATGTGGAGTCCTATTAGGATTAGGACTAGTATATCTCTAATACAAACCGGATACAAGTCCAGGTCTTAACTCCTTGTAAGACAAATATTCCTCACGCCTTTCCTTGTAAACCGGCCCACCATAGTATGAATCGGCCATCATGAACCGCCCGTTGGGCCACCGGGTCTTGTCGCTCCTCTGACCCGCTTGCCAGATTACCAATGAATCGTAAACCGCCAGGTCCAAACGGGTCGCCAGTGGATTGTCAATTCTCAGCCGGGTCTCAAGTAAACCGCCAAGTCCGGCCAGGTTATACTTCCGGCCGGTTTACGCCACGGGGTATATCCCCGACATTAGCCCCCAGTTTAATTTGGATTTATCCATGTTAAACTGATCCTGTAAAACAAACACAAGAACAAATTTGACAGGTTGTGCTCTGGGTTAAGAATTCTTGTAGACCGGCACCTGGTCATCCTTAAGTCCTTGTCATTTCCTCCTTCTAGAAAATACAGGTCAATAGACCAGCTTCATAATCAATTTACTTGTAGAATAAATATTGTAAATAATGAATCCATTTGAATCGGCCTTCAATGCTCTGACTTGACAAAAATATTGGTCTTCAAATATTCAACTGATATCCGTCGGTTTGAAAATGTAGAACTTGCCGGTTTATCATTGTCAAAATTGCCGGTTTATAAATATTGATGGCACCGGTTCATAATTGTTGTCGACACCGGGTCATGTAATTGATCTTCCTGATTTGCTCAAAACTGATAAACTGAAGACGTTCCTCCTTTATATGCATAATACCTGTAGCCCCCAAGTCTTAAGAGGAGAACATAGTGATAACTTAAGACTTGCTCCAATAAGTGTTTCAACCTTGAAGAAATCTGGTTTGTTCATCTCAATCATATAAACTGAATACTCCATATATGTAGCCCCCAAGTGTCGGGTTGTCATGCTTACAGCAACCTGGGACTTGTAATTGCTTATAAAAACTTCAATCAGTGTAGCCCCCAAGGGCCGGGTCATTATGCAATAATGAGCAGGGACTTTGTAAATATAATCATGTAGACTTGAGCAGTGATGTGTAGCCCCCAAGGTCTGGCTCCTTACAATGTGATGAGTCGGGTCTTCGATAAGACTAGTAAAAATGACTTTGCATTAGCCCCCAAGTGTCATGGTGCATGCTTGCAGCGACATGAGACTTGCATGTAATCTCAATTTGAATAATGTAGCCCCCAAGTGTCGGGTTGTAAGCCTGCAGCGACTCAGGACTATTCCTTCCATTGTAGAATAAATCATATCCTTTGATAAAATAATAGCCATTGCGCTAAAGCAACTTTGAAAACCTCAATAATACCGGTTATTAATAACCATAAAAATCCAGCCATGTCGGCTATTCAAGATAATATAATCCGGTATGAAAACCTTATTCATTCAATATCATAATGAAAATTCAGCCAAGTTTGGCTATTTGAATAATATAACCCAATGATTTATAAGCGCATGATTCCAATGGCGCAATCCAAATATACACTGGCGATTTATAGTCCAAAGCCAGGCCGGGTTAACAAACACCGGATCATTTCTCATCATATACTGGCGACTTATCGTCTTAAAGCCAGGTCGGTTTAATAAACACCGGACAATTTATCATCATGCTTTATTCAACCTGTTTCTGCATACAACAAATTTAAAGTGTCCTGGCGGTTTACCGCCGGACGGGTCATAATGCCCAACATATAACCCGGGTTTATAACCAAGGCTGCACTTAAGAATAATCAAATATGAAATATATCATACCTGTGACCTTTAGGCATAGTGTTGGCTGACCAACCTTGTAATGAGGGTAATAACCCTAATCCGGAGTAAAAGTAACTCCTGTTATATGATGCCGGTTTACAATAAAACCGTTCCGGGTTGTGATAAACACCGGTTTATTCCATACTGGTGACTATGCGTCAAAACCAGACCGGGTTGATAGTCTCCGGATTATAACTTGACCATGTACTGACAACTTGTAGTTGACAGCCTAACCGGGTTGATAAACACCGGTTTGGAAACATCACAAATCTTATCAAAAGAAAGAGAAACTTAGCAAAAGGCAAATAAAACCGTTGTAGTCGAGGCTTTTCACGGGCTGCCAGGCCCCAAATTTGATCAAGAGGTGTAGCTATGGTTCGGGTTCGACCAAGCCCCCAAGTGATGCTGTGGCATTACGCCGATCAAGAGGTGTAGCTATGGTTCAGGTTCGACCAAGCCCCCAAGTGATGTTGTGGCATTACGCCGATCAAGAGGTGTAGCTATGGTTCGGGTTCGACCAAGCCCCCAAGTGATGTTGTGGTATTACGCCGATCAAGAGGTG
>NC_057814.1:26887481-26896428 GCF_018294505.1 Triticum aestivum
AAAACCGTTGTAGTCGAGGCTTTTCACGGGCTGCCAGGCCCCAAATTTGATCAAGAGGTGTAGCTATGGTTCGGGTTCGACCAAGCCCCCAAGTGATGCTGTGGCATTACGCCGATCAAGAGGTGTAGCTATGGTTCGGATACGACCAAGCCCCCAAGTGATGTTGTGGCATTGCGCCGATCAAGAGGTGTAGCTATGATTCGGATACGACCAAGCCCCCAAGTGATCAATAATATGATAAGCCAATAAGGCAGGATACCCATGTTTGAACCGCGCATCATGGCAGCAGGTCCTCTTCGGCAACCTTTAACTTTTTGCAAGAGATAAATTCTTCTTGAACCGGATATTGAGAGCTTCAAGCTTTGTAGGAGAACAGATTTCCCTTAAACCGAATTGCAAACCGGAATCTTCATTTTCAGCCGAAAATTTTCTGACAGCCTTTCAACTCGAACTTGCGAGAAGTTAATTCCTTTCTGAACCGGACATTTTTAAACCGGATTTGAGCGCTTCAGAGCTTTGTGGGAGACAGATTTCCCTTGAACCGGATTGTAAACCGGATATTTGAGAGCTTCAGTGAGACTGACTTCCCTTGAGCCGGATTTTAAACCGGAATCCTTTCTGATGACCCGGAACTTCTTCATTGAGCCGGGATTTTGTAACTGTCATATACTTTCTAAGCCGGAAATTTTCTGACAGCCTTTAAATTTTCACCAATATAACAATAGCCTCCGGGACCGGGTTATCTTTCCCTCCATCATCCTGGGGTTCTTAAATTAATTGAAAACTGGCAACATTTGCTGAGTCATATCATTGTAGCCCCCGAGTCTCAAGGTGACTCGAGGAGTTGGCTTGAGATTCTCCATATTTGACCGTGATATAAACCGGCAGAAGTTGCAGATCATTGGTGTTGATAGCACGATGTAAATCCACAGAAGGTTAAGGTGACTGCGGCGGATTATAAATGATCCCGTATGAGCCGTGCCAGCAACTCGGCCAATGGTTCTTTCCAACTGGCCATCTGAAGTTAACCAAACAGTAGTGGCGGCGGCTTGTGCGCATGCTCATTGAGCCATCCAGTGCAAACGATGGTTGATGATAATTTGCCTCCAATTTGAAAGAAAACCGGGCTACCCAAGCTGTGACTTGCTCATACCCAATAAACAGCTCATGTAGACAGGTGCGGCCCGGTATGCTGATGTAGACCAGGCCGCGAGAGACGGACGACAAAGACGACCGCGGCTTCAGAGGCAGCTTAGATGAATCGGCCGCGGCATTGCCCTTTCTCACCTCGAGAGTTGGTGCAAACTTCGCCGGTGCATCCAAACCCCGTGATACGATACGCTCTGTCACACATAAACCTCATTATATCTTCCTCAAAATAGCCACCATACCTACCTATCATGGCATTTCCATAGCCATTCCGAGATATATTGCCATGCAACTTCCATCATCATCATATACATGACTTGAGCATTTATTGTCATATTGCTTTGCCTGATCCTAAGATAGCTAGCATGATGTTTTCATGGCTTGTCCATTTTTTGATGTCATTGCTACGCTAGATCATTGCACATCCCGGTACACCGCCGAAGGCATTCATATAGAGTCATATCGTTGTTCAAGTATCGAGTTGCAATATAGAGTTGTAAGTAAATAAAAGTGTGATGATCCTCATTATTAGAGCATTGCCCCAGTGAGGAAAGGATGATGGAGACTATGATTCCCCCACAAGTCGGGATGAGACTACGGACGAAAAAAAAGAGAAAGGCCCAAAAAAAGAAAAAAAAAGAAAAAAAATGAGAGAAAAAGAGAGAAGGGGCAA
The DNA here is from genome assembly GCF_018294505.1 of Triticum aestivum. NCBI lineage: Eukaryota > Viridiplantae > Streptophyta > Magnoliopsida > Poales > Poaceae > Triticum > Triticum aestivum. Next base: position 26,889,304 of record NC_057814.1, read on the forward strand.
TGTTACTATCCTTTTACCACACTTGTCCTTCAAAGTAGCACCATGTTCTTCATATAGAGAGTCTCTTGAGTTATCACTTTCATATACTAGTGGGAATTTTCATTATAGAACTTGGCTTGTATATTCCAACGATGGGCTTCCTCAAATGCCCTAGGTCTTCATGATCAAGCAAGTTGGATGCACACCCACTTAGTTTCAGTTTGAGCTTTCATATACTTATAGCTCTAGTGCATCTGTTGCATGGCAATCCCTACTCCTCACATTGACATCAATTGATGGGCATCTCCATAGCCCGTTAATTAGCCGTGTCGATGTGAGACTTTCTCCTTTTTGTCTTCTCCACATAACCCCCATCAGATTATTCTATTCCACCTATAGTGCTATGTCCATGGCTTGCGCTCATGTATTGCGTGAGGGTTGAAAAAGCTGAAGCGTGTTAAAAAGTATGAACCAATTGCTCGGCTTGTCATCGGTGTTGTGCATGATGTGAGTATTTTGTGTGGTGAAGATGGAGCATAGCCAGACTGTATGATTTTGTAGGGATAACTTTCTTTGGCCATGTTATTTTGAAAAGACATGATTGCTTTATTAGTGGGCTTGAAGTATTATTGTTTTTATGTCAAATGATAGACTATTGCTTTGAATCACTCGTGTCTTAATATTCATGCCATGATTAGACATATGATCAAGATTATGCTAGGTAGCATTCCACATCAAAAATTATCTTTTTTATCATTTACCTACTCGAGGACGAGCAGGAATTAAGCTTGGGGATGCTGATACGTCTCCATCGTATCTATAATTTTTGATTGTTCCATGCCAATATTATACAACTTTCATATACTTTTTGGCAACTTTTTATACTATTTTTGGGACTAACATATTGATCCAGTGCCCAGTGCCAGTTCCTGTTTGTTGCATGTTTTATGTTTCGCAGAATATCCATATCAAACGGAATCCAAACGGGATAAAAACGGACGGAGAATATTTTTGAAATATTTGGACAATTCCGGAAGAAGAATCAACGCGAGACGGTGCCCGAGGTGGCCACGAGGCAGGGGGGCGCGCCCCTGACCCTCGTGGGCCACCCGTAAGGCGGTTGATGCTCTTCTTTTGCCGCAAGAAAGCTAATTTTATGAGAAAAATCTGGGCGACAGATTCATCCCAATCGGAGTTACGGATCTCCGGATATAAAATAAACGGTGAAAGGGCAGCAGAACAGAGCGCGGAAACAGAGAGAGACAGAGAGACAGATCCAATCTCGGAGGGGCTCTCGCCCCTCCCACGCCATGGAGACCATGGACCAGAGGGGAAACCCTTCTCCCATCTAGGGAGAAGGTCAAGGAAGAAGAAGAAGGAGGGGGGCTCTCTCCCCCTCGCTTCCGGTGGCGCCGGAACGCCGCCGGGGGCCATCATCATCACCGCGATCTTCACCAACACCTCTGCCATCTTCACCAACATCTCCATCACCTCCCCCCTCTATCTACAGCGGTCCACTCTGCCGCAACCCGCTGTACCCTCTACTTGAACATGGTGCTTTATGCTTCATATTAGTATCCAATGATGTGTTGCCATCCTTTGATGTCTGAGTAGATTTTCGTTGTCCTATCGGTGGTTGATGAATTGCTATGATTGATTTAATTTGCTTGTGGTTATGTTGCTGTCTGTTGGTGCCCACCATATGAGCACGTGCGTGGACCACACCATAGGGTTAGTTGTATGTTGATAGGACTATGTATTGCAGGGCAAGAGTGACAGAAGCTTCAACCTGGCATAGAAATTGATGCATACGGGATTGAAGGGGGACCAATATAACACAATTCTATGGTTGGGTTTTACCTTAATGAACGTTAGTAGTTGCGGATGCTTGCTAATAGTTCCAATCATAAGTGCATAGAATTCCAAGTCAGGGATGACATGCTAGCAGTGGCCTCTCCCACATAAAACTTGCTATCGGTCTAGTAAAGTAGTCAATTGCTTAGGGACAATTTCGGAACTCCTATCACCACTTTTCCACACTCGCTATATTTACTTTATTGTGTCTTCATCTAAACAGCCCCTAGTTTTTATTTACGCGCTCTTTATTATCTTGCAAACCTATCCAAAAACACCTACAAAGTACTTCTAGTTTCATACTTGTTCTAGGTAAAGCGAACGTCAAGCATGCGTAGAGTTGTATCGGTGGTCGATAGAACTTGAGGGAATATTTGTTCTACCTTTAGCGCCTCGTTGGGTTCGACACTCTTACTTATCGAAAGAGGCTACAATTGATCCCCTATACTTGTGAGTTATTAGTGACGCGATGAAGGCGTGGCAAAAGCCCGAATTCACATGCCGGTCCGAGTTCCGGATTCGGCGTTTGCCGGACTATATACGGAAACTGACCGTACCACCGCGTGACCGTCGATAATGCAGCCGCCATTTGACAGGCCTGCGTCCAGAGTAATAATTCTTTGGGGAGAATAGACCTAAACAAGCAAAAATTACTTGGATAAATAGCACCTGGTTTATTTATTGTAACAATCCAAAGAAAGGTGACTCCCAAAATTGGGACTCGATCCGCACACCCATTGCCTGATGGGTGATAAAGCGCCGGCATGGCGATGCTGGCAAAGGTTGGCTTGCCGAGACAAAGCCCTCGGTCCAGCTAATCGTGACGAAGCTGGTCGGCTGGTGACGCCAAAGTCACCGGAGTAGGTTGATGAAGAGATGATGCCCCGGTCTAGCCGAGGTGTTGGAGCAGCTCGGCGAAGAGATGCCGGAGTCTACATGTCAGCCGATGTGTCGAAACAGGTCGGCGTGTTTGATGATGATTTGAAGAAGAGGCAGCATGGTGATGCCGACGCAGGTCAAGACTTGTGACGCGATCGACGCTAGCTTGATGAAGCTACCGCGTGGCGATGTCGATGTGCCCGCTCCGTGTAATCAGTGGGGCAGCGATGTTGATGATGATTTATCCTTCGCGATGCCGAACTCTTGTTTAGCTTGCCTAGATGATGATCGAAGGAGTTGAGCTCGGCTCAATAAAACGGCGACGTGTCTAGCGCAGGTCGGCAGCCGTGTAGCAATACTACCGGACTGGTTTGACACCAGCGTGATGGTGAAGATTATCTCGGAGGAGGCTTAAAATTTTATGGGTACGTGTTTAAAAACAACGCGCAATACCCTAGAAAAATTTCCTTCAAAAGGGGTGTCCGATATCCCGTTCATGAAGAAACATAAACTCGGGCCGGATTCGTATTCGCGCAGAAAACGGATCCGAAAATCGTTGCGCTCATCGGAGGTTTCCCAGAGTTTGAGCGGTCGGATCGAGCTGAAATTTTGAGGGGTGGTAGATATAGGAATTCCGCAGCCGATCAACGGTTGGACCTTCCAAAGGACGTCCGAGCTAGATGCTGAACGCCACGCTCCAAACTCGTCCAGATTCCCGTCCAGATTCGAAACGGCTCCAGTATATCATAGATTGCCAGAGATTCCTCCATCGGAACTCGATGAAATTTTGCATGGTTGTTGTAGACTCAATTCCGCACAATCCCACCGAAGCGATCGTCAAAGCGATACTCGAGGAGGCGGTGGTGGCAGATACGAGCTCATTGTCCAGAAAAACAGCACGGTCGCTCGAGGGCAATGTTGACGTTGAGCCCCCGAGCTCCATGGATGATTCCTCCATGATCTTGATAGAGATCGGAGTTGATGTTTGATGAAGGCCCTCGTCCGAACATGGTGATCTGAACACGGGGCGCAGTTCTTGGTCGAACCAAGGTGACCAGTCGAGCTGGTGACGAAGATGCCGAAGTCGCAGTTGATCTCAACATATTAATTAGATTAGTACTCTCAACATATTGCTATAATTTCAGTTTCCTTGAATCTGTGACTTTAGTGACTCATGCTGCCACCAGTTCGGCTTTCATGTATACAAAGGGTCTGAATCTTTTGCTTGCAATTCTAACACAAGGGGATTATTAGAGGAGGGTTTCACTTTAAAATAATTCTCTAGTTCCATATATAATCATACTACCTATGTATTATCGAACTGTTTTTCTAATTGTGATGTAAAGGTATTAAATTATGTATTTTCCATACCTTTAATTCGAGGTTGCTGCGATGGTCCCTCATTTGTTCAATTGTTCAGGGGAAATAACGAGAGAAGAGGCCATGATCAGGCTTCGCCACACCCGCTAGACTTGTTTCTCCAAGTCCATTGCCGTTCCAAACCTAGGTGGAGTTTTGAATTCTTCACCTCCACTTTTCCACGTCGCAGGCACTAAACCCGATTATGGCAGTGATACCGGTGATTCGAACTAAGTTTTGATTTCTTCACCTCCACTTTTCCATGTCATAAGCACTAAACCCGATTATGGCAGTGATCCTATTCAGACTTCCTAGATCTTGAGTGGTTTTCGACTCTGGGCAACTTAAGCAATGTAGGGTGTTAATTAAATGAATTGTCTTGCTTTAGTTTTGTACCTGTTTGTTCCATGTACTTCCTTCAAACTCAAACAACACCGTTGTCGGTGTCAAAACCGGTGGATCTCGGGTAGGGGGTCCCGAACTGTGCGTCTAGGATTGATGGTAACAAGAGACGGGGGACACGATGTTTACCCAGGTTCGGGCCCTCTCTATGGAGGTAATACCCTACTTCCTGCTTGATTGATCTTGATGAATATGAGTGTTACAAGAGTTGATCTACCTCGAGATCATATGTTGTGGTCTAAGCCCTAGAGGTATCACTGGTAGAAAAAGAGGCTTCCATACGCCCCCATTAGTCCCCAAAACAATCGAACCGCGACCAAAGGGGTCTTTAGTCGCAGTTCGGGAGGAGACCCGCGACCAACTATCTGGGCCCAGCGCGCTCGGTCGACAGCTGGCGGACGGGAGGGGCTTTAGTCCCGGTTGGCCTGGCCAACCAGGACTAAAGGTCCCCGAAGGCCTTTAGTCGCGGTTGGCCAGGCCAACCGGGACTAAAGGCCCATCCAGCTGGCGGACGGGAGGGGCTTTAGTCCCAGTTGGCCTGGCCAACCGCGACTAAAGGTCCCCGAAGGCCTTTAGTTGCGGTTGGCCAGGCCAACCGGGACTAAAGGCCCATCCCTATATATAGGACTCAGCTCACTTCACTTCACTCAGCTCACTTCACAATTTTCAGAAGGGGGTGGTGGGTTTGCTTTTGGTTCCTCCTATGCACACAAGGTGTTTGATGAAATGCCCGAGAGCCTGAAACAAACATGATATGAAGTGTCCGAGCCACACTTGAGCTTTCTCATTTATTTTTCCTCCGCGATCGCGGTTAGCAACTTGAACCTTTCATGTGTCATTGATAAAATATGCATGTGTGTAGTTCATTGTTTAATTTGTATTATTTCTAGCTAGTTAGTTTAACAAATGCATGATGGTTAATTATATACTTTATATAATAATAATGCAGATGAATCGGCAATGGATGTACGGTCCCCGAGTCTCCGGCGAGTTCACTACTGGTTTGAAAGATTTCCTCGTAGTGGCAAATGCGAACAAGCAGCAAGGTTTTATTATTTGTCCATGTGCTGTCTGTAAGAATCAGAAGGGTTACTCCTCCTCAAGAGACGTTCACATGCACCTGCTTCGGCACGGTTTCATGCCAAGCTATAATTGTTGGACCAAGCATGGAGAAAGAGGGGTTAGAATGGAAGAAGATGAAGAAGGGGATGATATCGATGACAACTATCATGATCATTTCGGTGATACTTTCATGGAGGATGATGCTGAAGGTGGGGAAGGGTTAGGTGAAGGTGAAGAAGAGGCACATGATGAGCCCGCTGATGATCTTGGTCGGACCATTGCTGATGCACGGAGACGCTGCGAAACTGACAAGGAGAGGGAGAATTTGGATCGCATGTTAGAGGATCACAAAAAGTCGTTGTATCCAAGATGCGATAATAGTCTGAAAAAGCTGGGCTGCACACTGGATTTGCTAAAATGGAAGGCACAGGAAGGTGTAGGTGACTCATCATTTGAAAATTTGCTGAAAATGTTGAAGAATATGTTTCCGAAGAATAACGAGTTGCCCGCCAGTACGTACGAAGCAAAGAAGGTTGTCTGCCCTCTAGGTTTAGAGGTTCTGAAGATACATGCATGCATTAACGACTGCATCCTCTACCGCGGTGAATACGAGAATTTGAATGAATGCCCTGTATGCACTGCATTGCGTTATAAGATCAGAGGCGATGACCCTGGTGACGATGTTGAGGGCGAGAAACCCAGGAAGAGGGTTCCCGCCAAGGTGATGTGGTATGCTCCTATAATACCACAGTTGAAACGTCTGTTCATGAACAAAAAGCATGCCAAGTCGTTGCGATGGCACAAAGAGGACCGTAAGTCCGACGGGGAGTTGAGACACCCCGCTGATGGAACACAATGGAGAAAGATCGACAGAGTGTTCAAAGATTTTGCAGCTGACGCAAGGAACATAAGATTTGGTCTAAGTACTGATGGCATGAATCCTTTTGGCGAGCAGAGCTCCAGCCATAGCACCTGGCCCGTGACTCTATGCATCTACAACCTTCCTCCTTGGTTGTGCATGAAGCGGAAGTTCATTATGATGCCAATTCTCATCCAAGGCCCTAAGCAACCCGGCAACGACATCGATGTGTACCTAAGGCCATTAGTTGAAGAACTTTTACAGTAGTGGGCCAGACCTGGTGTACGTGTCTGGGATGAGCACAAAGGAGAGGAATTTACCCTACGAGCGTTGCTTTTTGTAACCATCAACGATTGGCCTGCTCTCAGTAACCTTTCGGGACAGACAAATAAGGGATACAATGCATGCACGCACTGCTTACATCAGACTGAAAGTGTACGTTTGGTTAATTGTAAGAAGAACGTGTACCTGGGTCATCGTCGATTTCTTCCCCGAAATCATAACGTAAGAAAGAAAGGCAAGCATTTCAACGGCAAGGCAGATCACCGGCCGAAGCCTGCGGAACGTACTGGTGCTGAGATATTTGATATGGTCAAGGATTTGAAAGTCATCTTTGGAAAGGGTCCTGGCGGACAATCAGTTCCGCGGGGAGTTGACGGGCACGCACCCATGTGGAAGAAGAAATCTATATTTTGGGAGCTAGAATATTGGAAAGTCCTAGATGTCCGCTC
>NC_057814.1:26898797-26899402 GCF_018294505.1 Triticum aestivum
AAAGCAACTAAGAAAGAAGGAAAAAGGAAGAAAAAAACAGAAGAAAAAAACAAACAGAAGAAAAACATAAGAAAAAACAGAAGAAAAAAACAGAAGAAAAAAGGAAAAAGGAAAAAAGGAAGAAAAAAAAGAAGAAAAACAAAACAAAATAAATAAAACAAAAAACAGGCAAAAAATAAAAAATATGCCACCTACTGGGCCACCACGGCCTGAATACGACTAGAAACCCATTAATGGGCCAGGATTCAGGCCCGCAGAAGGCCCAGTAGGCCCACAGGCACACAGCGACAGAATAGGCCCGTAAGCCTGCATTTGAGAGGAGCTCGAAGTGGTGAGCGCAGCCGCGCTTATAAACCACTGTCAAAGCCTCTCGGCTAGCGAGGTGGGACTAAACATCCCACCGCACCGCGCCAGTTCCAGCACAGACCCTTTAGTCCCGGTTGGGGAGGCGGACCGCGACTAAAGGGTACCCTTTAGTCGCGGTTGTTGTCCCCAACCGCGACTAAAGGGTCTTTCTGCGCGGGAGCGAAAGCGGCGCCAAAACCCTTTAGTCCCGGTTGGGGAGGCGGACCGCGACTAAAGGGTACCCTTTAGTCGCGGTTGGT
>NC_057814.1:26900151-26917335 GCF_018294505.1 Triticum aestivum
GAAAGAAAGGAAAAAGGAAGAAGAAGAAAGGAAGAAGAAGAAAGAGGAAGAAGAAAGGAAGAAGAAGAAAGAAAGAAGAAAGAGGAAGAAGAAAGGAAGAAGAAGAAAAAAAGAATTTTTACTTAAATAATCTTATTTTTTAATTCCTCCTCCTCTATGTCCCCTTAATCTTATTTTTTAATTCCTTTATACTTAAAGAATTTTTACTACATGCAGGAGTGACATATGGCGGACGATAGAACCGAGTCGCTTAGGGATCCGGAGGCTGAACGTTATTTAATGGGCATCATCAACAACGAGATTCCTTATGTGCCGGGCACAGAATATGAGCAACAAGAGGATGTAGTCTCTTCTTATCTGAACCTTGACGGTGGAACAGAGATTGTCGATGATCAAGAAGGTGAAGGAACGGACATTGTCGACAGAGGTCAACCGTCAACAACCGACGATCTCGAATTGCAAGTAGCAACCACCTCCGGCGAGGTATATATATATATACATTGAGAGCCTCTCGTGATACAAACTTACTGAAATGTGAATACATATGTATTAACGCGCGCGACTCTCTTTCTTTTTTTAGCCCTCCGGATCGAGTACGACAAAGCGTGGCAAATCCAAGGCGATGAAAACAGGAGAAACATATGCCATTGAGTTTGTCAGTGAAACCGGCAAGCCCCTACAGCACACCTCAAAGTTTATCAACCAATGCGGAGTCGTTGTTAGAGACAACGTCCCGATCACCGTCCAGGAATGGAAGGAGCCAAAGAAGGCACGTCTTGGTTTCAGTTTTGTCGACAAGAGAACGAAAAAGGATTGCTGGAGAAAGCTTATGGAACATTTCATTCTACCTCCGGAATACAACAAAGTCGATGAATTCGGTAACGAGGTTCCGGGTGGACGTCAGAGGAGGAGGCTAGTTAAAGAGTTCGCTCTTCAGAAGATGGGCAAAGCATTCCGGAACTTCAAGAAAAATTTAACCCGTGACTATGTCAACAAGGGCAAGACTCCGGATTTCAATGGACAACATGAGAAACTGAAAGATGATTGGCCAGAATTTGTGAGGCAAAAGCAATCGGAGCATTTCAAGGAAATATCGAAAAAAATAAGGATAATGCGAGTAAGAAAAAGTTCCATCATATTATGGGGCCAGGAGGATACCGCCTTTCGGAGCCTAGGTGGCAGAAGATGGAGGAGGACCTGAGGGTGCGAGGAATCCCTCTAGGTACAGAGGGATGGGACCCAAGGGCCAAAAGCTGGTGGTACGGGCATGGGGGATCGCTAGACCCGGAGACAGGGGTGTGTGTTCACCGGCAGAGACAGTTTGCTCCCACCCAAGCCCTTATTGACGCAATGACCCAAGCTCAAGAGGGCTTGATCAAGTTCAACAGAGAGAAAGACGCACTGACAACAACCCTCGAGAATGATGAACACGGAGGACGTGTACGAGGCAAAGGCAAAGTTCCGTGGAAAGTAGGGTTTTCCCAGGACAATGACCCGTACTGTTACAGAAGCCGTAAGAGAAAGACGGACCGGGATGCAGATCTTATGACGAAGTTTGCATCGGAACTCCATGAGTTGAAGCAGACCGTGCATGAACTAGTGAAAGAAAAATCGGCTGCAGGGCCGCATGAAGATCATGAAGCGGATCGCGGAAGCCAGCAGCGGAGAAGCAGCGTGGCTTCCACGGATGCCCCGCCTGGTGCTAGTGCACCGATGATCGAGATTCGTGCACCGGAGCCTCACTACCCCGTGGATGATGTAAAGGAGATGAAAGAATGTGATCTGCATTATCCCGTGGGGAACGTTTCCACGAAGGTAGCTAGCGGCAGTGCTTTACCCTGTACACCTGGAGCACTCCACCACAACAACCCCATTGCATATGGCTATGCTCGTGTCACGGTGGAAGACATAGTCCAAGGGTTTGAGGACCTGGAGATTGACAAACCTACACCCGAAGGGGAGAGCAGACTTGGAGATGTCAAGCGCCAGTTCATTCTATGGAAAAAGAAGTACATAGTGTTTCCAGGCGAGGCGCCAAGGCTAGCAAGTCCACCCCCCTCCGATGGTGGTGGTGGTGGTGGTGGCGGTGGTGGTGGTCGTGGTGGTTCACCTACACCTCCTTCACGCCATTCGACGCCGTCCCCCGATCCACAACCTCCGGCGGGTACGACGCCCCCCAATCCTCCTCCGGCGGGTACGACGCCCCCCAATCCACCTCCGGCGAAGAAGCAGAAGCAGGCGGACAGCAAGGAAACCCGCTCCTGGACTATTAACCCGGACCCTTATGTACCTAAGACCACAAGGGTACCGGAGCCATCACTGAAGCCTCTCCTCCCAAGGCCTGGGGAACTTAGTGAAGCTGAAACCAAATTGGCCGCGTCTGCTGATTATGAGAAATGGAAGGCGGATATGAAGGCGAAAAAAGAGCCTGAGCCCAAGCAAGTATTCACTGAGAAGCAAAAGAAGTGGGCTAAGAATTTTTTGACGACACCGTCCCAAGCCGAGCTGAATATGCCTGACGACTATGGACATGAACTTCGTAGGCAAGCAAAAATATTGAAGGAGGAGAAAGAAGAAAGTAAAAAAAGCGGGAAACAAGTTGACCAGCTCGGGATGCAGAAGAAACAATCGATCCCCCCGCTCATAGTGAAAGCCGGTCTGGAAGAGGACCCCGAGATCATAGCAGCTGCGGCAGCACTTGGATTGACTGTAGCGGGTGCCATGAAACAAGCGTCCGAGATGGGTTTGACTCTTCGTGCCTTCTTAGGCCTTGAGGATGCGCCAGTATGTGAGATAGCATTACAATATGTGCGGAATGGGCCTCTCGTCGAGCCTGCGCGGGAAAAGAGTCTACCACCACAAATGCGAAATCTGCTACGTTGGTACAAGCAATTCATAACATGGGCCGACAAAGAATATGTTTATGCGGATGTTACAGATGAGCATCACACCAAACGGTACTCTGTAGAAGTTCATATGAGTGAATTGTTCCAGCTGTTCAATCTGCGCGACCTCGACAAATCTATGCTGAGTTGCTACGTTATGTAAGTGATTTATTTCTACCTCATCTCGTTCTTCATTGCCTGCACTATATATATATATATATATATATATATATATATTGTCCTAACTATATTGTTGCGTACGCTATTATGCAGATTGAAGATTTAGGAATGCAAAATAAGAAACATCCATGATGTTGGGTTCATTGACCCACATATCGTTAATGGATATGTGTTACAACATCACCCCGAAGACGTGGAGAAAGACCTGTACAAGTTTCTTAGAAAGCATCAACTCAAAAGTCATATTCTATTTCCTTACCATTTTGGGTGAGTGTTTCTCTGTTGTGCCCATTCTCTTTTGTTTACTCCATGCATGGTATGTCTAATCGATGAGTTATGCATGACTGTGCATGTAACGTGTCCGCAGGTTCCACTGGATTCTGCTAAATATTGAACTTCACACCTCCAGAGTTCTAATCATGGACTCTATGGATTCGGATCCAAAGCGTTGGGCCGACATGAGAAAAATGCTGCAAAAATAATTATTTTCAATCATTTGAGCTCTATATCGATCGGTCTCTTTCGTTCATTTCCTAATATCAAGTAACTAATAACTCCCTTATTCATTTAATTTTCTTTGCCCTGTAGGGTTTGGAGACGGTTCTCAGAAGAAATTGTCGGTGAATTCAAACATGAGCTAGATTTCAGAAGGTTAGTTAATGTGGATAAGCAGCCACCGGGGACCAATCTATGTGGATACTATGTTTGTGAGAACATCCGGAGACACACCACTGAGCGGAAGGCATCAGATAGCGTGCGGAACGCGACGGATAACTTGCGAAGGAGGCTTAGTCCAGAAGCTCGCTTCCGACCAATTCAAGAAGAATTAGCAGGATTTTTCATGAGGGAAGTCATCAATCCTAAAGGAGAACACTATACCGAGGACGAAGAAATTTATATGCATACCCGAGATTGAAACTTGTACGAAGTTGTATATGGTCATCCATCCTAATTGTGTATGGAAACTTGTTCGAAGTTGTATATGGTCACCCGAGATTGAATATATATTATATATTCCTCTTGAATTCTTCTTGTTTGAAATTTCATATGCATGTATATAGTAGCGTAAAATATGTGTACTGAAACTTTATCAAAATTAAAATAAAACACAAAATATAATATAAAAGAAATAAAACACTCCAAACTAAAAAGAAACCAGGTTTAGGGGGGCTAAAACCCTAAACCTGCGGAGGAGCCCTTTAGTCCCGGTTGGCCACGAGAACCGGGACTAAAGGTCCTCCGCCCCGACGGACCACGGGCGCCCACGTGGACGGGCCTTTAGTCCCGGTCAGCCACAAGAACCGGGACTAAAGCCTTTAGTCGCGGTCCGTAAGAGGCGCGACTAAAGGGGGGGTCTTTAGTCGCGCATATTTAGTCCCGGTTGCACAGCCGGGACTAAAGGCTGTTGCGAACCGGGACTAAAGGGCTTTTTTCTACCAGTGTATGATGAGTAATGTCATAATGATCTAGCATATATCTTCCCCGTATCGACTAGCCTGGCCTCGGCTTATATAATGCACCGGAGGCCTAGGGTTACAGGAGTCCTAGACGAATACGCCGGTGGAGAGGAGTCCTTGCCTTGATCACCACGTCTTGTGGAATCTTCCTTGTAAATGTCATCGGCAGTCCGAACTGGCCCATAAGTATTCGGCCCTGGGGTCCTCGGCCCAATCCAACTGATTGGGAGACAACGTGGTGAGTACCCCCTAGTCCAGGACACCGTCAACCGCATCTCCCATCGGTGCTTGTGACCGGAGAACAACGATGCCCCCTCCATGCCTGAGCAATGCCAACCTATAGGCTACAACAGCAAGGTGAGCCACACACTCTGCATTTTTCTTCATATCTTCGCAGCAGCAAGGTTGAGCCACACACTCTGCATTTTTCTTCATATCTTCGCAGCAGCAAGGTTATTGTCCACGAGTCTATCCTTCTGCATAGTTTGGTCAGTTTTAATCAAGCTTTGTCGCGGTGGTGGTTCATTAGTAGTGTTTTACCGTTTTAGTACATGAAAGCGTAATCCCATGCTTGATCGAGTATATTGTAAGGCAAACTCGAATAACCAAAGTTTTGGCCTAAAAGAGACCGGGGCATTCCACAGCATTGTGGCTCGAGTGTTCCCTCCCAGCAATTTTCTTTTTCGAAACAGAGGCAAAAGATTAGCCTCATCCATTAGTTAAGAAGAAGAGCTATTGCTCACTTTAAAAGTTTAAATCGAACTGAACAAGGCTAATCAAATCTAACATATATAGAATTAAAGCACGAAGACTTACAATTTGCGCAAAGCATGTGGAATAACCATGACCAAATATAACTGTCTCAAAGGAAAAAATTATATAAGGTAGTATCAAGTTCGGGGCCACCCAACCTAGCTCGCCGGGCGACGGGAAAAGTGAGGTGAGAGAAGAGCAAGTTGCGGCCTCCGCGTGCACGACGCGCTTGGCACATGGGCGTCTTCAGCGTGAGCAGCTGGGTTGCAACGCTGCTTCTCCTTCGATCGAGAGGCCATCTCGATCGCACCGGACTAGCTACGCATTGCACCGGGTACACGGTTGGTACATTTATATGCGGCATATATGTGAGGTAGGTGCAGCCAGGGCAGAGAGGTCACGGGCAGATGAGGAACGTGATGCACGCGTCTGCGTCGCTCAATTTGCTCGGGCCTTTGCCAAAGCGCCAGGCGGCGCATTTGGACCGGCGTTTATACAGGCATGCACGGCTGCGGGCGACGACCGGCGTGCGACTGCGGGCTATGACAGGCGCGCCTCACGACGACGACGTCCGACCTCATGACCTGCCCTGCTCGCTCGAATCTCTTCTTTTCCCACTGCGAGCCCCTCCCTTCCTGCCTGTCGGCATATTCACCTTTCTCCTCCGATTTTATCACCGTATCCTTAAGAGTCGTCATGCCTACAACCTCTAAAATGCATATGAGGCTGGTCATAATGAAAAGTATCATATACTAGTGTCATGTGTATGATAGTACTGTATGATACTAGTGTTAGGGTTTGCGGTCTACCCCCTAATTCCTCTGCGCTTATCCGTGGTGCCGCTCACAATTCGCATCTCTAAGGCTAGGGGGTAGGGACCTTCTTATACTGTCTTTCCAAAGAGTCCATCTCTTATAGAGATAAAATTCCTAGTCTTTTCAACTAGTTTTCCGGGATAGACTCTGGACCAAATCACCATCCACGATCAAATTTGTCTATTAATGGATTCTACACATAATTCCATGATAATCATGTAAAGTAATTCCATGCATAAATACATGTATAATTCCATAATGAGGTATTCCGAATATTAGTAATTCCTAGTAATTTGAATATAGTTGCAGGACACATAATTCCAACATCTCCCACTTGTCCAAAACGATCATTCAAATATTCGTAAACCCATAGCCTTAACATGTTTACCAAATACCTCATGACTATTAGGCTTAGCTAAGGAGTCACCAACCAGGTTAACAATACGTTGAAAACCCAAAGAAATATATAGTCATACCTTCCCTCAATATGTTTCCTTGCTGTGACACTTAAGATCACTAGAGGCCTTAGTTTCCGCCTAATTATTTCAGCATAGCTGTCCTTGGCACCTCGAGTATTACTTCCTCGAGTAGTAATTCCACCTTTATAGGCACCTTGAGTATTTTGTTTCCTCAAGTGAAATTCCGCATCAATTATTTTCCATCACATATATAATAATATGATTAATTCCACATTGAGTCAAAATATATGATAACCGTGTTGAATAATTTTCAAAACCACATAAATATCAAATCGAAGCAGTAAATGAAGTTCCAGCAATAACCATGCTTTGAAAGAAATTCCTGACTTCGGTCAGTGAAGCTGCAGCATATTAGTACTAAAAATAATAATTGAATATGCATACCCAGACTTATTTCTAATCTCGTAGATACAATAATAGCTTCCTCAATGTGTTTACTTTTAATATAAATTCTAGAACAAGTGATAGGTTGTGATGCACTTTTCCACAATCTTATATGATGTGTGAGATTCCCTTAGCTGCTCGTCTTTCCTTCCACTGCTTGAATGCAGCATAAAATTCTGGTAGCTAGGTACGATCATATCAATTCCAGTACCATTTATTATTCCATTTTCCCTCAGGAGTTCAAATATAATTTCTCACTGTGTATGATTCCCTTTATCAAAGGTATTTTAATAGATTTGCAATTTTCCATAGAGAAACACTTCAGAATATTTTCTATGTATTTCCACTCGTGAAACATAGGATGTTTCAAATGTTCCTTTCATATGAAAGTTAAAAGATGACCAAGCTTTCACTTCCATCAATGTGAGTTTATCATTGTAAACAACAAAACAATGTTAATGTATACAATAATAATGCAAAATACTTTACACTTACATTTGTAGATGACCGTCTTGCTTCATTTAGAGAACCATATGACCTGCTATTCCATTGATGTGAAGCTTGTTATAAGACCATACATGAAGATACTCAATTAGCAAACCATGTCTTTAGTTCCTCTTTCCCAAAATTCCAAGAGAGAGAGTTTCCACAAAGTATATTTCCCTCTATGTGAAGAATTGAATAACAAGAGTGCCATTATAATATTCCAATGAGACAAATTTCCTCACAAATAAATAAATAAAACACTTATAAACAATGGGCTTGCGGTTGTTTGGTATGATTATAAGTTCCCAAACTATATAATTCCTCATTGAGTTTATTCTTTCCCGCATTTCTTCAACCCATAGTTGACATTGATGGGTAAAAAAATCTTATGAGAATTTATTGATTCCTCTAAAATGTAGAGTGACATCCCCCAACAACACATAACAATAATCTAGACATGATATTCCAAGCCAATTCCTCCCACTAATCCTAAGCATATTAGTGTAGGAGTTTCACTTGTATTTTCCACTGTGGTCAAGATTATATTCTAATATGATTGCCGATAATTCCACCATTATCCATAAAAATAATTGTGCTCCTACTTTCCACCAGTATTCCTTTTCCAGATAACTAAGGAAACACCCTTTGATCCAATAGAATAACCATAAAAAAAATTCTGGTGTGCGCTTTGTAATAACTGAGAATTTCATGTCAAAATAGAAGATTTCCTTCCAGTCAAGTGACTGTGCTAGATGGATAATGATTTCAACAAATGACAGCATGCAATGATTCCTTCCAAACAAACAAGGGAGTATAAAAGACATTCAATTCCTCCATTCAATTGTGGAGTGTATGGTATATTACAATGGTGAATAGTTCCATGCTCTTTACATACAAACGATATATTCCTGAAGTGTACTTCCCCCACCAATCAGTTGTTAAAACTATGATATTATTTAATCAACTGATTTTTCCACTTCAGTATAACATGTGACCATCACAATAAAACATTCTGACTTGTACAATAAAAGATAAGCATAACCATATAAAAGTGTAATCATCGAAGAGTGAGATGAAATAAATAATCTGACCTCTAGTGGGGATTCCAAAGAAATACCGTAAGTATATAAAAACAAGAAACAATGTGAAGCCCTTTAATCACCTTCCACCTTAATAAACAAGGTGTATTAAAAAATCATATATGCTTCACATGTACCATAGTCCTCCCACTAAAGTTTAAAATTCCAGAATCAATAAGCCTCTTGATCCAGTTCCAAGATATGTGATCAAGTCATTGATGATGTAGATAATAAGATTCCACGCATGTGTTCCCGTTGTTGATATTCCTCCGTACGGAGTTATCTTTGCCAAACATAAACAATTTGGTTTGCCAACTTCCAATGGACATCAAGAAAGATGTATCATTGGGTGAAAATCCAAAAATGCACTAAGTTAACCACTGAGCAATATTTCCACTCTTCCTTTTCCAAATACTATGTCATAATCAATAGATTCAAAGACGGGGTAATAAATTAAATCCCTTCTCATTGAAGTTAAATAACATGTCCTATAACAGCAATAGTTTTCCTCCACAAGGGAGTTGTTGATGGCATAATTTCCAATCCAAAGTACATCAAAATTAGCATTAATTCCCAAGTTCATCAATTTTCCTTTGGAATTTTTCTATGCCAACTCATTGTATTCAAACAAATATATGAGGTATATAAAGAAACACCATAATCCAACTATTTGAAAAAGTACCCACAAATGTATTGTGCAAATATTATCATTAGACATACCGACAAATGAAGATAAAATTTCCTTGTCCTCAGAGTGAATGCCATCTTCCTCCATAAACAAGTGATGCTCAACAATAACACTTCTCCGAAATCCCTTTCCAGTATGCATAATTTTCCGCATAATATTTCCATCATAGCAATAGTCAGTATATAAACATTTGCTCGGTGCAGTCCGTTCACACATTTATGATCTAGAGTCCTCCTAAATATCTTCCAAGGAGTATATTTGTATTTGTTTTCTCGCAAAAAAAGAGTATATTTGTATTCCTTGCGTTAAGTCAAACTATTAATTCCTTTTTCATGGAGTGTCTCCCACTTCCTCCAAAAACAACTGACGTCAACTTCCGACGAAGAAACTGGAAAAGAAAACCATTGTCCTAAGAAACAAAATTTCGTCTTCCATGTGTACCAAAAGTAACGTGTCTAATTCCTTCTCTTCCTTGAACGTTTTCTGGCATCAAATTTATGTGTAATCAAGAAACTAGCAGAACAGCTAGCAGCGCAGACACAACCGGCATGGTGGCGTGTATTTAGCCTGTGTATTCCTCATCGCAAGAGTATGCATTGCAGCGAACACCAAATTCCGGTGTACGTCGTCGAGTGCGGCTGACCGTCAACAGCGATCACCCTTCGGATTTGATCACGAAATCATTACTTACAAAAGCAGCACTGGTTCCTTGGCAAATAGTTTGAAACAACCGTGACCTGTCCAAGAGATTGTGATGTGAAGGGAGTTGATATACGGACTTGCCCGAAGTAATTCCAATTCGAGTGAATCAGTCGCTGGCAGGCTCAATTCCTTCTTGAGTTTGACAACTTCCAACCGAGCAATTTCTTCTTCGATTTCCACGTTCAGGCCCAAGCCCTCGATCCACGTTTGCAGCTTAACATGTGAAGCTGTTTGTTTCGCTGCAGATTCCGTGATGAAGCATGTGGGATTCCGAAGAGTTCGCACTTGAGTAGATCACAGCGGATCGGGAGATCAAGCGTAGCACTAGTACTTCTTTGATTCCCGTGCAGAGAAAGCAACCTGATGATCCTCCAGTGCACGTAGCAATTTGACAGAGAAAAAACAATCTGTACTAATAGCAGATCCCACGCCAAGTAGTAGTACACGCGGCCGGAACGGGAGCTTGGTCGGAGAGACACAGCAACCCAATGGAGACGACCAGCGACAAATCAATACCAGCGGTCAGCGGACGTGCCACACCTGGGGGATGCGCAGCGGAACACAACCGTGGTTTCCAGCGGAGTCGACCGGCGATAGAGTACGCAACGGATTTACAAGCGACGACCACGTCCACAGAATAGCAAGCGGATTAGCGATCGCGCCGGCGATTGCACGATGCGAATGAACCTGAGCTCATGATGCCAATATTAGGGTTTGCGGTCAACCCCCTAATTCCTCTGCGCTTATCCGTGGTGCTGCTCACAATTCGCATCCTGAGGCTAGGGGTAGGGACCTTCTTATACTGTCTTTTCAAAGAGTTCATCTCTTATACAGATAAGATTCCTAGTCTTTTCAACTAGTTTTCCGGGATAGACTCCAGACCAAATTACCAACCACGATCAAATTTGTCTGTTAACGGATTCTACCCGTTGTGTCCCCAGAGCACGCGCTTGTGAGTAACGCGTCATAATAGAGTGTAAATTCATCTAATTATGTAGATCAACATTAGGACTGTAATCTAACTATATGATCTAGCTCCTTCCGATTATCATTGTACCCGGGTAGTCTTTCCAATATATATATATCATATTGTATTCCACTGATAATCGACCAGCTTCCTTAAGCATATAACTTAAGTACGTTCCAACAAGTGATAATTCCATGATAATCATGTAAAGTAATTTCATGCATAAATACATGTATAATTCCGTAATGAGGTATTCCGAATATTAGTAATTCCTAGTAATTTGAATATAGTAGCAGGACACATAATTCCAACAACTAGTACTTTTTTTCAAGAAAACGTTTAATCTAGTCATCTTCAATCACGGAATACAACGAACACCAGAAATAATAAAAATTACATCCAGGTCCGGAGACCACATAGCGTCGACTACAAGCACTGAAGCGAGCCGATGGCGCGCCGCCGTCGTCGCCCCTCCCTCGCCGGAGCCAAGCAAAACTTGTTGTAGTAGAAAGTTGAGGAGTCATCGTGCTAAGGCCCCATAGAACCAGCGCAACAGAACAGCAACCGCCACCGATGAAGACTAGCCTAGATCGAAAGGATCCAACCTGAAGAAACGCAAACATAGACGAACTACGACCACATCTGAGCAAACCCACCAAGGACAAATCTGCCGGAGACACACCTCCACACGCCCACAGACGATGCTAGACACACGACCGGAACGGGAGCTAGGCGGGGAGAACAATATCCATCTTCAGGGAGCTGTTGCCATCTTGTCTTCCTGGGCAGGACACAAACCCTAACAAAACTTGAAGAAACATCTAAAAAAAGAGCCCTCCTGCCGGCAATGGCCGAGATCCACAGCGCCGCCATGGCCCTAAGACCACCGGAGACGAGGCGGACCGGCGGCGCCGCCGGCTAAGAAACCCTAAGCTTTTCTTGGGGAGCAGGCAGAGGCTGGTTCTTTCTGAGGGAAACCCTCTATGATACTAGTATTTTCATAGCACATAGTACCATAACTTTGTATCACAATGATGTTTCCAATTTATTATCATGCATGACACACGTACTAGTACATCATTTAATATGATACAGTAGTATCATATCATGACACGCAATCCTTCTTGTCTCATTTAATTGTGTGTCACCTCATAAAAAATGCTTCATAATTATTCAGCTAATTGTGACCGACCTGAGGAATGCTCCATAATTATTTAGCTAATTGTGACCGTCCCGAGGAATGCTCCATAATTATTCAGCTGCTGTTAAGGCCAGGGCATTCTCAAAATCTACAAAATATAGCCACCAAAATTTTGGATATAACTCTTTGAGTCCCGCTTCGGTACACCCCCCCCCCCTAACAAAACGTATAAAGGGCAATATACACCTTTCACAAATCATATACACTTTCATATATATACGATGTATACTAGCGCTGGTGGCTTTGTCATGGGCTCGGCCCACTTTCATTTTTTCTTCCTTTTTTTAGCTTTTAAAAAATATTGCACCAATTAGGATTCAAACTCAGCACCATCAACTTGATGTCCGACTAGAGTTACCACCTCAGATAGATAAGTTGTTGTGGATAGTTCCACTTCTTTTGCTTCTTGTCATCTACATTTCTTGTTCTAGTTCAGCATGGTTTTTCCGGATGATTTTTCTTTTTTTGCGCAGTTTTTTCTCTTTCTTTTCTCATTTTCGTTACATATTTATTTTTCTCTTTTTCATGAATTTTCTTTTGGGTTTGTGAACTTTCGAAAAATTCGTGAAACATTTTTTCAAATACGCAAACTATGTCCAAATTTGCGAACATTATCCAAACTCGTGAACTTTTTTAGAATTCATAAATCATGAGCAATATTCAAATTTGTGAACTATATTTCAAACTTCTTTACGTTTTCAAATTCATGAACTTTTTTCAAAGCTAGCGTGCGAAGCAAGCGAGCAAGCTTGCGCAATATTGGGTCATGGCCGGCTGGCATGCGCGCAAGCACCCGCTTCCTTACTGGCGCTTAAAGCGCTGACTAGGAGCTCCCAAAATAGACGTCGTCATGCACAAGCATTTGTTCAAACTTTCAAAAAAATATTTACTTATAAAAAACAATTACATATATTCAAATTTTAAAAATATGTATGGAAATTTGGCATTTTTTCTTTCCAAAATCTTCAGATTCTCAAAACACGAACATTTTTTTAAAAGAACGAACAAAATTTTTAACATGAATTTTTTTAAAATTTTCCAAACGCTTTTTTAAAATATAACAAAGTTGGAATTTCAAGAAAATCAGAAAAATAGGAGCAAAAATCTGAACCCGGATATTTTCTTTATTTGTGTATATTTTTTTGAAAACAGGAATATTTTTTAAATTCAGAAGAGAGTTTGAAAGTTCGAACATTATTAGAAAGTCTCCCAAAGGAATTTGAGTTTCTGAACAAGTTTGAAAAACGGAACATTTTTTGAGTTTGTGAACGAATTTTGAGAACAAGGACATGTTTTGAATCGTTGAACCTTTTTCAAATCCGCGAATGCTTGCGGCCCAAAAGGCGCCTGACCGGAGCGACGCAGTCTCCTAGTTCGGCCGAGGCCTAAGCTTTTTCTCTTTCTATATTTCCGTTTTCTTCCCTTTTTTCCTTAATTCATTTTTTTCTCCTTTTTAAAATTAATTTTATTTTTGAAACTTGGTCAAAAAATTGAAATATTTTTTGGAATGTCAAAATAATATTTTCAAGTAACTGTCTACATTATGATTTTTTCCTTTAAATATTTATTAAATGCTTTAAAAAACATTGACTGATTTGAATTTTCTCCCTTTGTATTTAGTTGTGATGTTAAAAACTTATCACAACAGTTTTAACGACCTGTCTAAATTAGGATTTCTAAATACTTTGTTTCTTAAAAACCTGACATGATGCTTATCATGGGCATGTCCAGCTACTCAAAAAAAGTTGGTGTCAATTAAAAAATGTCCAAAAAACACCATGTTCAACGTAAGGTGTCCGTGTAGGCCATAAGGCTCTGTTTGAGAGCATGTTGTTTTTGACATGCGCCAAATGAACATAACACATTTTAGTCCATTTGATGTATGTGCAAAAAAGTGCTATGAGACGGACTCTTCTGTCTTAACGAAAACTCCTCTGTTGTGCAAGATGTACCTATGGACATTCATAAAATTTATCCAATTTTTGCACGCAGCTGGGCATGACCATTCTAGTACTCCACGCAAAACTTGAACGAATTCGGACACCGAACACGTTGCGTCATGTTCGGCCAGTATTTTAGGCTTTTTTCACTGGGAAAACCGTAGAAAATACAGAAAATGTCAAAAGTCAATGAAACTTGGCATGGATGCATGCCAGGATGATTCTAGTGTGTGAAAAAATAATTAGGGTTACATTTGATCTGTGTGAAAAAAAGTGATATGGGACGGACTCTTTGCCTAACCGAAACCCCCCGTTGTACATGATGTAGTTGTGGACATTCATAAAATTTAGCCAAAATTTTACAGCAACCGGGCATGCCCATTCTAGTACACCACGCAAAATTTGAACAAATTCGGCATCGAATGCACGTTGCGTCACGTCCAGCCAGTATTTTAGGGGTTTTCACTGGAAAAACAGTAGAAAAATGCATACAATGTCAAAAGTCGATGAAACTTAGCATAGCATGCCATGATCATTCTAGTGTGTGGAAAAAATTTGGGTTCACTTGATGTGGGTGAAAAAAAAGTCATATAGGACGAACTCTTCCCACTAAACCGAAACCCTTCCGTTGTACATGATGTAGTTGTGGCGATTCATAAAATCTGCCCTAAATTTTCCAGCATCTAGGCATGCCCATTCTAGTACTCCATGCAAAATTTGAACGAATTCGGCCGACGACCGCACGTTGCGTCACATTCGGCAGTATTTTAGGGTTTTTTCAGCGGCAAAAATGTAGAAAATGCTTAAAATGTCAAAAGTCGATGAAAGTTGGCATGGATGCATGCCATGATGATTCTAGCATGTGGAAAAATTTTAGGTTTCTTTGATGTATGTCAAAAAAAGTGATATAGTTGTGTACATTCCTAAACGAAATCCCTCCGTTGTACATGATGTAGTTGTGTACATTCATGAAATTTACCCAGAATTTCCCAGCAGCCAGGCATGCCCATTGGAGTACTCCATCTAAAATTTGAACGAATTCAGACATCGAACGCACATTGCGTCACGTCCGCTGAATATTTTTAGGGTTTTACACCGGGAAAAACGTAGAAAATGCATAAAATGTCAATATTAGTTGAAACTAGGCATGGATGCTTGCCACGAGGATTCTAGTGTGTGAAAAATTTTAGGTTCATTTGATGTATGTGAAATAAAAGTGCTATGGGATGGACTCTTCCGCCTAAACCGACACCCCTCTATTGTACATGATGTACTTGTGAACATTCATAAAATTTACCCAAATTTTGCCAGTAGCTGTGCATGCCCACTCTAGTACTCCATGCAAATTTTGAACAAATCGGACACCGAAGACATGTTGCGCGACCAGTATTTTAGGGGTTTTCACACGGAAAACTGTAGAAAAATGCATGATGTCAAAAGTCGATGAAACTTGGCATGGATGCTTGCCATCATGATTGTAGTGTGTGGAAAAAAAGTTGTGATCATTTGATGTATGTGCAAAAATATTGCTACGAGACAGACTCTTCTATCTATGTAAACCGAAACCCCTCCATTGTACCTGATGTATTTGTGGACATTTACAAAATTTACCCAAGTTTTGCTAGAAGCTGGACATGCTCATTCTAATACTCCATGAAAAAAGAACGAATTTGGACACCGAACGCACGTTGCGTCATGTCCGGGCAGTATTTTAGGGTTTTCAATGGGAAAACAGTAGAAAGTGTATAACATGTCAAAAGTCGACGAAACTTGTCATAGATGCACGCCATGATGATTCTAGTGTGTGAATTTTTTTGGGGGTTTATTTGATGTATGTGGAGAAAAACTGATACGGGACGAACTCTTCCGCCTAAACCGAAGCCCTCCGTTGTACATGATGTAATTGTGGCCATTCATAAAATTTACCCAAATTTTGCCAACAATTGGGCATGCCCATTCTAGTACTCCACGCATAATTTGAACGAATTCAGACGCCGAACACATGTTGTGACACGTTCGGGCAGTATTTTTGGGGGTTTCACCAAGAAAGCCGTAGAAAATGCACAAAATGTCAAAAGTCGAAGAAAGTTGGCATGGATGCATGCCATGATGATTCTAGTGTGTGAAAAAAATTAGGTTTATTTGACACATGTGAAAAAAAAAGTGCTATGGGATGGACTCTTCCGCCTAAATTGAAACCGTAGGTGTGAACATTCATAAAAATTAACTAAATTTTGCCAGTAGTTGAGCATGCGTATTCTAGTATTCCACGCAAAGTTTGAATGAATTTGGACACCGAACGCACGTTGCATCACGTCCAGCCAGTATTTTAGAGGTTTTCACTAGGAAAACAGTAGAAAATGCATAAAATCTCAAAAGTCGATGAAACTTGGCATTCCCAACTTTTCGCAAAAATTGGATTCATTTCATGGATGTCCAAAACTAGGCCATGTTCAACAGAGGATGTCCGGGTAGGCGAGAAGGCACCGTCTGAGAGCACGTTGTTTCACAACATCCTTAAAATGACCCCAATTGTTTCCATGACTTTGCATGATCAATTTCAAGGCATCATGCCAAGTTGTTTGGATTTTCGACAAATTTTACATTTCCTGGAGTTTTCTCAATCAAAAAAGGTCGATAAAGCTATGCATTACCGGTCAAAAAAAGGTGACTGAAGAATAGCAAAACCGAAAAATGTTACTAATTCAAAAACTTCTGAAAAGGAGGATCAACTCCGGCCTGTCTACATTGGCTTATGCGCACAGTCTATGCATCTATCATTTGTGACTTCTATCTTACTCCCTCCGATCCAAAGTAACTGTCAAAGAGGAGAGGGAGATGATGCACAACTAATGACAAAGTTATGCCATGTGAAGCTGCATTGAGCGGATAGTGGGACACCATGCTATGTTGATCAATCACTAGTAGAAAAGGGCCATTTGTCCCAGTTCGTAAGGCCCATCTGTCCCGGTTGCGGATCTGGGACTAAAGTGTCGTTACTAAAGCCCTAGGCCTTTAGTCCCAGTTCTTATACGAACCGGGACAGATGGGCCTCCACGTGGCCGCTGCGGCGAGCCCAGACAGGAGGGACATTGGTCCCGGTTGGTAGCACCAATCGGGACCAATAAGCGTCCACGCGTCAGCATTTCAGGGGCTGGGGTTTTTTTT
>NC_057814.1:26917647-26920729 GCF_018294505.1 Triticum aestivum
GGTTTTGGGGGGTTAATTTAGGTGTTCCATATATTGTGTTAGCTAGCTAATTAATAGAGGAGAAGTGTCCTCTCTTATCTCCGTGCTTGGTTTACCAACGCTACTGCTATGCCTAAACATGGCTAAGATTAAAGTGAAGGCAACATGTGATGCATGTCAAAAGTAATACTAATCCTAACTTGATCAAGTTTGGATTAGTACTACTTTCGACATGCACCACAAGCATGTTGCCTTCACTTCAATCCAATCCATGTTCATTTCACCCACTGATATATAATAACTCTTCATGCTCGCATCATGCATCATCATAATAATAAGTCCTACTAATCACATACAACTTCTACTCGTTATTAATAACAAGTCATACGATCATCATCCTCATAGTCATCGAACCAATTAACCCTACTTAATTGTTCTTAGCACATGATCATCAGTATTAGGTAGGAAACTAAATACCCTCTTTAAGGTAAAATAGCATAAAATAATATAGACCCTGACTCTCCATTATGGAGAATGGAGATCATCTCCAATTCTTGCGCTTCGCTTCCTTTTGCTTCCAAGAACCTCCTTATGACTGTCCATACATTTTTTCCATTCTTTGATTTTCATGTCTCCACTTCTTTTAGATATCTGGTATGGACAGTTGAGATTCGTAGGATGACCTGGTTGTATGTTCAAAACATCAAGGCTACCATTCTGATACATCAAATGAGGCACACAATCCTCTGGGATTATCTGTTGACAAACATAGTAATAACTTCATAGTTAGCAATGATGTACTAGTTTTAGAAGTATGCAAAAGATGCACGAATGTCGTAATAGTAAAAAATCTTACCAGGGTATCTCCATGGTAGTTACCGTAGTTCAACACGTGCACTAGTGGCACGTATTGACCATAATGTTGAGGAGTTTGATTGTAGATATTGTAATTCTCAAGATCAGTACAAAATGCGATCAGATGATTTTTCTCCTGATAAGTTAATTCGGAGCCTTCGGTGTAGTAGGTTCTGTCTACCATCTTCCGCACATTCTTTGAAGAATGAAAATAAGCTGTGAATGGAAATAAGTTGTCAACTATTTTGAAATGAACAATATAAATTAGCTAATAACTATGTTTGAGAAACTCACATAGCGGTAGAATTGGAGGCGTACCAACAAGGACCCAAATGTCCATATTGTCTTGCTCGATTTCAGGATCACCAAGATCCATGGTGACAAGCATATCCTCATGAAAACCATACATCTTGCAAAGTGCTTACCATTTTTTGCAACCAAAATGGGTTAAGCTCTCAGAATTGTACAGCTTTACTTCAAAATCCACACCATGATGGGTCCTTAGGTGAATTTTCTTTCTTTCGAAACTTTCATGGTCTTCAAGACCCATCCTCTCCAAGACATAGCGTCTTGCATGGCATGGGATAAGCTAGTCGAATTGTAAAAGATGAAAGTTACACGTTGAAATAGTTGAAGTCGTGCTTAATTACGGGAAAAAAACACTTGTCGTCGTTGCGTACCGTTTCAACATCGAAGGTCTCCTCCAGCTTAATGCTGAAGCGCCGATCTTCGTCCAGGTGAGGCCTGTCGCACAGACCTCGGTCGTCGTGGCACCAGTCGCACTCCCCCGGGAGACTTTCATCGTCCGAGTACGACATTTCCTATGTTCATAATTCAAATATTAAACTTGTACAATTAAATATATGTACTATAAAAAACCTAAATTAGATCATTATTATTTATCACGGGCTGACTATCGGTCTGTCGAGTCTTTTCTTGAAAACTCTCAGCTCACGTGGTGTACATATTCGACCGTCGGTGATGGTAGCTCCTCCTTTCATTCCCAAGTGCATTACACCAAGTTGTCTAGCACACGGGAATGAAGGAGAAGCTACCCCCACGACAACAGTCGGGATTCTTCATCCTCTCATATATATATGGTGGAGACTCTCCCTCACTGATTCCTCTCTGACATTAGCGAGGAAACTTGATGGCCATTACATTTCAATGGTTGAATATATGAGCAAAAACATTTAAAAATATCTTATAGGACTCATATTGACATGGAGATTTGGCTGGTCTCACCTCGAGGTCGGAGGGGGTCGGTGACGGGGACAACGGCGGGGATGATGGAGGGGGCTCCTAGATTTCTGCAAAAACAAAAACACTATAAGCTATCAACAAATCAAATGCATACGCCTTGCATAGTGCTCTGCAATTTTAGCATTCAAAGTAGGAGTACTTTTCCAATTTGAGCATTCAATAAGCAAAACCAAATCGTAAAATAAAGTAGTATTCAAATTAGCATGCATTCAATTATAAGCAAAACTACATCATCTCTTGCGTTCGTACATCGTCGAATATTATCACTAATACACCCCGAATACTATCATACATATAGCATCGCTAATATAGCTAGAACCGTAGCGCCCGACCGGTATCGGCGCGGGCGGTGGACACCCAAAGAGAAGGAACCATCACAGGATCATAGCTCCAGTGAGATCCCTGAAGAACCTGCCAGGTATTGTCGGACCTGCCCTACAAGGCAACCATGTAGCGACGGACGTGCTCGTCCTCCTCGCTGACACGGTGACGTACCACCTCCGCGGTGTCCGGAAGCCTTGGCACCATCACTGGCCCACGCGACCGCCAGCAAACAAGGATTGGGTCAACGACGGGCTGGCTCCTCACCAACCTACGCCCCCGGAAGGTAGCACCTCCCAATACCAGCCCGGCGGAGCCCAGTCCCGGACATGGCCCCTCTGATCAAGCCGGCCTCCTCCGCCGAATCGACGACGAGGATGCGGGATAGGCATCATCGACGTCGATGCGGGAATAATTGCTTGAACTAAAAAAATAAACTAGTTCTATTAATTTTCTTGCTAAAAATAAACTACTTCTATATATAGTAAAATAAAGTAGTTTTCTTAAATCAACTAGTTCAACTACTACTAAGCACTTAATTACTATAAATAAAATAAAGTAGTACTTACTAAAAATAAACTATTTCTATATATAGTAAAATAAAGTAGTTTTATTAAATCAACTAGTTCAACTACTAAGCACTTACTATAAATAAAATAAAGTA
>NC_057814.1:26920864-26921493 GCF_018294505.1 Triticum aestivum
CTTACTAAAAATAAACTAGTTTAACTAGTTCTATTATTTATCGACCCCCCCTCCCCCTCATGTCGAAGTTATCGGGGGGGTATATCGAGAACGACATACCCGATAAAAAATAAGAAGAGGAAGAAGAAGAAGAAAAAAGAAGAGAAGAAGAAAGGAATAGAGGAGAAGATCGAAGAAAAAAAAAAGAGGAGTTCTATTTTTTCTTCTTCTCCTTTATTCCTTTCTTCTTCTCCTCATTTTTCTTCTTCTTTTTTCCTCTTCTTATTTATTTCTCCTCTTTTTTCCTCTTCTTCCTCTCCTCTTCTTCTCCTTCTTCTTCTCCTTCTTCCGCTCCTTCTTTTTCTTCTTCTTCTTCCTTCTTTCCTTCTTCCTCTTTTCTTCCTTTTCCTTATTTTACTTTTTCCTCTACACTAACCTAAAATGCACTAACCTAAAATCGATATCTACTAACAACCTAAATAAAAAATCTACAAAAACAGGACATATAATCATATATACACACATACGTATAATCACACATATATACATATAATCTTAAAAAAACATAGGGGGCACGGCGGCAGCGGTGGCGACTAGTACAGGGAGGAGGTGGAGGGGATCGGGGCAGCACTCACAGCGGGCGCGGCGAC
>NC_057814.1:26921819-26925888 GCF_018294505.1 Triticum aestivum
GGGGCGGCGCGGGACGGCGACGAGGCGGCGTGGGACGGCGTCGGAGGCAGGGCGACGACGACGACGGCGACGGCGAGGCAGAGGGGCAGCCTGGCGGCGTCGTGGGGGCGGGGAAGACGAACTGAATGAAAATTTTGACAAGTGTTGTATATATAGCCAGAGCTTTGGTCCCGGTTCGTGGTACCAACCGGGACCAATGCCCCCCATTAGTCCCGGTTTGTGGCACCAACCGGGACCAAAGGTCTCTTTTCAGCAGCCCAAAGGGCGGGAAGCAGAGGCCTTTGGTCCCGGTTGGTGGCACAAACCGGGACTAAAGGGTGGGCATTGGTACCGGTTGGTGGCATGAACCGATACCAATGCATACCTTTAGTCCCGGTTGGTGGCACCAACCGGGAGTAAAGGCCTTGTGCTGCCCGCGTCGTGGCACGAAAGTTTAGTCCCACCTCGCTACTTGAGGGAGCTCGAGAGTGGTTTATAAGCCCCACTCCCGCTGCCCTCTCGAGCTCCTCTCAAATGCAGGCTTTGAGGCCTATACACACTGTATCTGCCTGTGGGCCTACTGGGCCTTCTGTGGGCCTGAATGCTGGCCCAACTAGCTGGGTTTCTAGTCGTATTCAAGTCGTCGTGGCCCAGTAGCTGGCATTTTTTTTATTTTTCCAGTTTTTTTCTTTGTTGCTTTATTATTTTTATTTTTTTATAGTTTATTTTATTTTGTTTCTACTTATTTATTTTATAAAAGTTTATTTTAATTTTGTTTCTACTTATTTATTTTATTTTATTTTGTTTCTACTTATTTATAAAAGTTTATTTTGTTTATACTTATTTATTTTATTTTATTTTTTGCTTTTTGTATTTATTTTATGAAAATTCTTTTTGCTTTTAATGTTTTGAACAGAAAATACTTTGATAATTCTTTCTACTTATTTATAAAAGTTTATTTTGTGTCTACTTATATATTTTATTAAAGTTTATTTTATTTTATATGGTTTCTACTTACATCATCAATTTTCAACCATTTCTGCCTTCATTTGTTATTTTTCATGCATTCACTGATTATTTTGTAAGACCCTGAAATTGAAAAGCATTTCAAATGAACTCTGAAAAGGTTGAAAGTTGGCATGGTATCATCATTTCACCCACATAGCATGTGCAAGAAAGTTGATAGGGTTACGGCAAAAACTGGATGCACTTCGTGTACAAAACGGACAATCTCTTTCGAAGTATCAGGATTTCATACGGAAAATCATGTGTTACAAAGGGATTTCATTTTTTTAAACTTATTTGAACTCCTGACTTTTTGTGTGTTCAAAATGCACCATTCAAAGCCACATCATCAATTTTCAACCCTTTCTGACTTCATTTGTTATTTTTCATGCATTTACTGATTATTTTGAGCTATAAGACACTGAAATTGAAAAGCATTTCAAATGAACTCTGAAAAGGTTGAAAGTTGGCATGGTATCATCATTTCACCCACATAGCATGTGCAAGAAAGTTGAGAGGGTTACGGCAAAAAGTGGATGCACTTCGTGTACAAAACGGACAATCTCTTTTGATGTATCAGGATTTCATACGGATACTCGTCTGTTACAAAGGGATTTCATTTTTTAAACTATTTGAACTCCTGACTTTTTGTGTGTTCAAAATGCACCATTCAAAGCCACATCATCAATTTTCAACCCTTTCTGACTTCATTTGTTATTTTCCATGCATTTACTGATTATTTTGAGCTGTAAGACCCTGAAATTGAAAAGCATTTCAAATGAACTCTGAAAAGGTTGAAAGTTGGCATGGTATCATAATTTCACCCACATAGCATGTGCAAGAAAGTTGAGAGGGTTACGGCAAAAACTGGATTCACTTCGTGTACAAAACGGACAATCTGTTTCGAGATATCAGGGTTTCATACGGAAACTCGTCTGTTACAACAGGCATTTCAAATGAACTACGACAAGGTTGAAAGGTTGCATGGTATCATCATAATAGTTGTGGAGAGAAATTCTTCACTTTTTCTTCGCTTGTGTCCTTTGCTTATTGCGCCGTAACCATGGATAATCTTCATCGTTTATCACGATGCTTGGGTCAGCCTTGACTTTGAAGGGAGGAATTACATGAAACTTTTCATAATCTTCAGACATGTCTGTCTTGCCCTCCACTCCCATGATGTCCCTTTTTCCTGAAAGAACTATGTGGCACTTTGGCTCATCGTATGATGTATTCGCTTCCTTATCTTTTCTTTTTCTCGGTTTGGTAGACATGTCCTTCACATAGTACTAGTAGAAAATAGGGCATTGGTTTGGCCCTCGTAATACCATTAATCCCGGTTCGCTCATGAACCGGGACCAAAGGAGGCAACTGTCCCGGTTCGTGAGCCCAGGGGGCCGGCCGGGCCACGTGGGCCACTGGTCCCGGTTCGTCTGGACCTTTTGGTCCCGGTTCCACGCACGAACCGGGACCAATGCGCCTCGCCCTGGCCCATGACCATTAGTCCCGACTAAAGGGTCGGTCCTCGTTGCGGTCAGAGTTTAGTCCCACCTCGCCAACCGAAGGGCGCTCACACCGGTTTATAAGCCCGTCCCTCTCTGCCTTGTTGAGCTCCTCTCAAAATGAAAATAGATGCCCTTATACAGAGAATTTGACCTAAATTCAGAGTGAATTTCTCTAAAATTCATAGAAATTTATTATGAATTTAGGTTGAATTCTCTCTATAGGCGCATCTATGCTCATTTTTTTATGTTGGGGTTGACGATCTTTACAGACTTTTTGTGTCTTGAATATGCACCATTCAAAATAAGTCTCTGCTTTGAATGGTTCAGTTTGAACACACAAAAAGTCTGTAGTTCAAATAAGTTCAAGAAAATGAGATCCCTATGTAACAGAGGAGTTTCCGTATGAAATCCTGATACTTTGAAAGAGATTGTCCGTTTTGTACACGAAGTGCATTCAGTTTTTGCCGTAAACCTCTCAACTTTCTTGCACATGCTATGTGGATCAAATGATGATACCATGCCAACTTTCAACCTTTTCAAAGTTCATTTGAAATGCTTTTCAATTTTAGGGTCTTATAGCTCAAAATAATTAGTAAATGCATGAAAAATAACAAATGAAGTCAGAAAGGATTGAAAAATGATGATGTGGCTTTGGATGGTGCATTTTGAACACATAAAAAGTCAGGAGTTCAAATAAGTTTTAAAAAATGAAATCCCTTTGTAACAGACGAGTTTCCGTATGAAATCCTGATACTTTGAAAGAGATTGTCCGTTTTGTAACGAAGTGCATCCAGTTTTTGCCGTAACCCTCTCAAATTTCTTGCACATGCTATGTGGAAGAAATGATGATACCATGCCAACTTTCAACCTTTCCAGAGTTCATTTGAAATGCTTTTCAATTTTAGGGTCTTATAGCTCAAAATAATTAGTAAATGCATGAAAATAACAAATGAAGTCAGAAAGGATTGAAAAATGATGATGTGGCTTTGGATGGTGCATTTTGAACACACAAAAAGTCAGGAGTTGAAATAAGTTTTAAAAAATGAAATCCCTTTGTAACAGACGAGTTTTCCGTATGAAATCCTGATACTTTGAAAGAGATTGTCCGTTTTGTACACGAAGTGCGTCCAGTTTTTGTCGTAACCCTCTCAACTTTCTTGCACATGCTATGTGGATGAAATGATGATACCATGCCTACTTTCAACCTTTTCAGAGTTCATTTGAAATGCTTTTCAATTTAGGGTCTTATAGCTCAAAATAATTAGTAAATGCATGAAAATAACAAATGAAGTCAGAAAGGATTGAAAAATGATGATATGGCTTTGGATGGTGCATTTTGAACACACAAAAAGTCAGGAGTTCAAATAAGTTTCAAAAAATGGAATCCCCTTGTAACAGACGAGTTTCCGTATGAAATCCTGATACTTTGAAAGAGATTGTCCGTTTTGTACACGAAGTGCATCCAGTTTTTACCGTAACCCTCTCAACTTTCTTGCACATGCTATGTGGATGAAATGATGATACCATGCCAACTTTCAACCTTTTCAGAGTTCATTTGAAATGCTTTTCAATTTTAGGGT
>NC_057814.1:26926325-26926925 GCF_018294505.1 Triticum aestivum
AGACGAGTTTCCGTATGAAATCCTGATACTTTGAAAGAGATTGTCCATTTTGTACACGAAGTGCATCCAGTTTTTGCCGTAACCCTCTCAACTTTCTTGCACATGCTATGTGGATGAAATGATGATACCATGCCAACTTTCAACCTGTTCAGCGTTCATTTGAAATTCTTTTCAATTTTAGGGTCTTATAGCTCAAAATAATTAGTAAATGCATGAAAAATAACAAATGAAGTTAGAAAGCATTGAAAAATGATGATGTGGCTTTGAATGGTGCATTTAGAACACACAAAAATTCAGGAGTTCAAATAAGTTTTTAAAAATGACATTCCTTTGTAACAGACGAGTTTCCGTATGAAATCCTGATACTTTGAAAGAGATTGTCCGTTTTGTACACGAAGTGCATCCAGTTTTTGCCGTAACCCTCTCAACTTTCTTGCACATGCTATGTGGAAGAAATGATGATACCATGCCAACTTTCAACCTTTTCAGAGTTCATTTGAAATGCTTTCCAATTTTAGGGTCTTATAGCTCAAAATAATTATTAATGCATGAAAAATAACAAATGAAGTCAGAAAGGATGGAAAAATGATGATGTGGCTT
>NC_057814.1:26926972-26928065 GCF_018294505.1 Triticum aestivum
GGATGGTGCATTTTGAACACACAAAAATTCAGGAGTTAAAATAAGTTTTAAAAAATGAAATCCCTTTGTAAGAGACAAGTTTCCGTATGAAATCCTGATACTTTGAAAGAGATTGTCCATTTTGTACACGAAGTGCATCCAGTTTTTGCCGTAACCCTCTCAACTTTCTTGCACATGCTATGTGGATGAAATGATGATACCATGCCAAATTTCAACCTTTTCAGAGTTCATTTGAAATGCTTTTCAATTTTAGGGTCTTATAGCTCAAAATAATTAGTAAATGCATGAAAAATAACAAATGAAGTAAGAAAGGATTGAAAAATGATGATGTGGCTTTGAATGGTGCATTTTGAACACACAAAAAGTCAGGAGTTCAAATAAGTTATAAAAAATGAAATCCCTTTGTAACAGACGAGTTTCCGTATGAAATCCTGATACTTTGAAAGAGATTGTCCATTTTGTACACGAAGTGCATCCAGTTTTTGCCGTAACCCTCTCAACTTTCTTGCACATGTTGTGTGGAAGAAATGATGATACCATGCCAACTTTCAACCTTTTCAGAGTTCATTTGAAATGCTTTTCAATTTTAGGGTCTTATAGCTCAAAATAATTAGTAAATGCATGAAAAATAACAAATGAAGTCGGAAAGGATTGAAAATGATGATGTGGCTTTGGATGGTGCATTTTGAACACACAAAAAGTCAGGAATTCAAATAAGTTTTAAAAAATGAAATCCCTTTGTAACAGACGAGTATCCGTATGAAATCCTGATACTTCAAAAGAGATTGTCCGTTTTGTACACGAAGTGCATCCACTTTTTGCCGTAACCCTCTCAACTTTCTTGCACATGCTATGTGGAAGAAATGATGATACCATGCCAACTTTCAACCTTTTCAGAGTTCATTTGAAATGCTGTTCAATTTTAGCGTCTTATAGCTCAAAATAATTAGTAAATACTGAAAAATAATAAATGAAGTCAGAAAGGATTGAAAAATGATGATGTGGCTTTGGATGGTGCATTTCGAACACACAAAAAGTCAGGAGTTCAAATAAGTTTTAAAAAATGAAATCCCTTTGTAACATACGAGTTCCC
>NC_057814.1:26952223-26954009 GCF_018294505.1 Triticum aestivum
GAAACGATTGAAAAATGATGATG
This sequence comes from Triticum aestivum, assembly GCF_018294505.1. Taxonomy (NCBI): domain Eukaryota; kingdom Viridiplantae; phylum Streptophyta; class Magnoliopsida; order Poales; family Poaceae; genus Triticum; species Triticum aestivum. The sequence continues at coordinate 26,952,247 of NC_057814.1, forward strand.
TGGCTTTGAATGGTGCATTTTGAACACACAAAAAGTCAGGAATTCAAATAAGTTTTAAAAAATGAAATCCCTTTGTAAGAGACGAGTTTCCGTATGAAATCCTGATACTTTGAAAGAGATTGTCCTTTTTGTACACGAAGTGCATCCAGTTTTTGCCGTAACCCTCTCAACTTTCTTGCATATGTTGTGTGGAAGAAATGATGATACCATGCCAACTTTCAACCTTTTCAGAGTTCATTTGAAATGTTTTTCAATTTTAGGGTCTTATAGCTCAAAATAATTAGTAAATGCATGAAAATAACAAATGAAGTCAGAAAGGATTGAAAAATGATGATGTGGCTTTGGATGGTGCATTTTGAACACACAAAAAGTCAGGAGTTCAAATAAGTTTTAAAAAATGAAATCCCTTTGTAACAGACGAGTTTTCCGTATGAAATCCTGATACTTTGAAAGAGATTGTCCGTTTTGTACACGAAGTGCATCCAGTTTTTGTCGTAACCCTCTCAACTTTCTTGCACATGCTATGTGGATGAAATGATGATACCATGCCTACTTTCAACCTTTTCAGAGTTCATTTGAAATGCTTTTCAATTTTAGGGTCTTATAGCTCAAAATAATTAGTAAATGCATGAAAATAACAAATGAAGTCAGAAAGGATTGAAAAATGATGATATGGCTTTGGATGGTGCATTTTGAACACACAAAAAGTCAGGAGTTCAAATAAGTTTAAAAAAATGAAATCCCTTTGTAACAGACGAGTTTCCGTATGAAATCCTGATACTTTGAAAGAGATTGTCCGTTTTGTACACGAAGTGCATCCAGTTTTTACCGTAACCCTCTCAACTTTCTTGCACATGCTATGTGGATGAAATGATGATACCATGCCAACTTTCAACCTTTTCAGAGTTCATTTGAAATGCTTTTCAATTTTAGGGTCTTATAGCTCAAAATAATTAGTAAATGCATGAAAAATAACAAATGAAGTCAGAAAGGATTGTAAAATGATGATGTGGCTTTGGATGGTGCATTTTCAACACACAAAAAGTCAGGAGTTCAAATAAGTTTTAAAAAATGAAATCCCTTTGTAACAGACGAGTTTCCGTATGAAATCCTGATACTTTGAAAGAGATTGTCCACTTTGTACACGAAATCATCCAGTTTTTGCCGTAACCCTCTCAACTTTCTTGCACATGCTATGTGGATGAAATGATGATACCATGCCAACTTTCAACCTTTTCAGCGTTCATTTCAAATTCTTTTCAATTTTAGGGTCTTATAGCTCAAAATAATTAGTAAATGCATGAAAAATAACAAATGAAGTCAGAAAGGATTGAAAAATGATGATGTGGCTTTGAATGGTGCATTTAGAACACACAAAAAGTCAGGAGTTCAAATAAGTTTTTAAAAATGAAATTCCTTTGTAACAGACGAGTTTCCGTATGAAATCCTGATACTTTGAAAGAGATTGTCCGTTTTGTACACGAAGTGCATCCAGTTTTTGCCGTAACCCTCTCAACTTTCTTGCACATGCTATGTGGAAGAAATGATGATACCATGCCAACTTTCAACCTTTTCAGAGTTCATTTGAAATGCTTTTCAATTTTAGGGTCTTATAGCTCAAAATAATTAGTAAATGCATGAAAAATAACAAATGAAGTCAGAAAGGATTGAAAAATGATGATGTGGCTTTGGATGGTGCATTTTGAACACACAAAAAGTCAGGAGTTCAAATAAGTTTTAAAAAATGAAATCCCTTTGTAACA
>NC_057814.1:26954019-26955072 GCF_018294505.1 Triticum aestivum
TAGCTCAAAATAATTAGTAAATACATGAAAATAACAAATGAAGTCAGAAAGGATTGAAAAATGATGATGTGGCTTTGAATGGTGCATTTTGAACACACAAAATGTCAGGAGTTCAAATAAGTTTAAAAAAATGAAATCCCTTTGTAACAGATGAGTTTCCGGATGAAATCCTGATACTTTGAAAGAGATTGTCCGTTTTGTACACGAAGTGCATCCAGTTTTTGCCGTAACCCTCTCAACTTCCTTGCACATGCTATGTGGATTAAATGATGATACCATGCCAACTTTCAACCTTTTCAGAGTTAAATTGAAATGCTTTTCTATTTTAGGGTCTTATAGCTCAAAATAATTAGTAAATGCATGAAAAATAACAAATGAAGTCAGAAAGGATTGAAAAATGATGATGTGGCTTTGGATGGTGCATTTTGAACACACAAAAAGTCAGGAGTTCAAATAAGTTTTAAAAAATGAAATCCCTTTGTAACACACGAGTTTCTAGATGAAATCCTGATACTTTGAAAGAGATTGTCCGTTTTGTACACGAAGTGCATCCAGTTTTTGCCGTAACCCTCTCAACTTTATTGCAAATGCTATGTGAATGAAATGATGATACCATGTCAACTTTCAACCTTTTCAGAGTTCATTTGAAATGTTTTTCAATTTTAGGGTCTTATAGCTCAAAATAATTAGTAAATGCATGAAAAATAACAAATGAAGTCAGAAAGGATTGAAAAATGATGATGTGGCTTTGAATGGTGCATTTTGAACACACAAAATGTCAGGAGTTCAAATAAGTTTAAAAAAAGTAATCCCTTTGTAACAGACGAGTTTCCGGATGAAATCCTGATACTTTGAAAGAGATTGTCCGTTTTGTACACGAAGTGCATCCAGTTTTTGCCGTAACCCTCTCAACTTTCTTGCACATGCTATGTGTATGAAATGATGATACCATGCCAACTTTCAACCTTTTCAGAGTTCAATTGAAATGCTTTTCAATTTTAGGGTCTTATAGCTCAAAATAATTAGTAAATACATGAAAATAACAAATGAAGT
>NC_057814.1:26955082-26956329 GCF_018294505.1 Triticum aestivum
ACGAGTTTTCCGTATGAAATTCTGATACTTTGAAAGAGATTGTCCATTTTGTACACGAAGTGCATCCAGTTTTTGCCGTAACCCTCTCAACTTTCTTGCACATGCTATGTGGATGAAATGATGATACCATGCCAAATTTCAACCTTTTCAGAGTTCATTTGAAATGCTTTTCAATTTTAGGGTCTCATAGCTCAAAATAATTAGTAAATGCATGAAAAATAACAAATGAAGTAAGAAAGGATTGAAAAATGATGATGTGGCTTTGAATGGTGCATTTTGATCACACAAAAAGTCAGGAGTTCAAATAAGTTATAAAAAATGAAATCCCTTTGTAACAGACGAGTTTCCGTATGAAATCCTGATACTTTGAAAGAGATTGTCCATTTTGTACACGAAGTGCATCCAGTTTTTGCCGTAACCCTCTCAACTTTCTTGCACATGTTGTGTGGAAGAAATGATGATACCATGCCAACTTCCAACCTTTTCAGAGTTCATTTGAAATGCTTTTCAATTCTAGGGTCTTATAGCTCAAAATAATTAGTAAATGCATGAAAAATAACAAATGAAGTCGGAAAGGATTGAAAATGATGATGTGGCTTTGGATGGTGCATTTTGAACACACAAAAAGTCAGGAATTCAAATAAGTTTTAAAAAATGAAATCCCTTTGTAACAGACGAGTATCTGTATGAAATCCTGATACTTTGAAAGAGATTGTCCGTTTTGTACACGAAGTGCATCCACTTTTTGCCGTAACCCTCTCAACTTTCTTGCACATGCTATGTGGATGAAATGATGATACCATGCCAACTTTCAACCTTTTCAGAGTTCATTTGAAAAGCTTTTCAATTTTAGGGTCTTATAGCTCAAAATAATTAGTAAATACTGAAAAATAATAAATGAAGTCAGAAAGGATTGAAAAATGATGATGTGGCTTTGGATGGTGCATTTTGAACACACAAAAAGTCAGGAATTCAAATAAGTTTTAAAAAATGAAATCCCTTTGTAACATACGAGTTTCCGTATGAAATCCTGATACTTTGAAAGAGATTGTCCGTTTTGTACACGAAGTGCATCCAGTTTTTGCCGTAACCCTCTCAACTTTCTTGCACATGCTATGTGGAAGAAATGATGATACCATGCCAACTTTCAACCTTTTCAGAGTTCATTTGAAATGCTTTTCAATTTTAGGGTCTTATAGCTCAAAATAATTAGTAAATGCATGAAAAATAACAAATGAAGTCAGAAA
>NC_057814.1:26956339-26957115 GCF_018294505.1 Triticum aestivum
TGATACCATGCCAACTTTCAACCTTTTCAGAGTTCATTTGAAAAGCTTTTCAATTTTAGGGTCTTATAGCTCAAAATAATTAGTAAATACTGAAAAATAATAAATGAAGTCAGAAAGGATTGAAAAATGATGATGTGGCTTTGGATGGTGCATTTTGAACACACAAAAAGTCAGGAGTTCAAATAAGTTTTAAAAAATGAAATCCCTTTGTAACATACGAGTTTCCATATGAAATCCTGATACTTTGAAAGAGATTGTCCGTTTTGTACACGAAGTGCATCCAGTTTTTGCCGTAACCCTCTCAACTTTCTTGCACATGCTATGTGGAAGAAATGATGATACCATGCCAACTTTCAACCTTTCCAGAGTTCATTTGAAATGCTTTTCAATTTTAGGGTCTTATAGCTCAAAATAATTAGTAAATGCATGAAAATAACAAATGAAGTCAGAAAAGATTGAAAAATGATGATGTGGCTTTGGATGGTGCATTTTCAACACACAAAAAGTCAGGAGTTCAAATAAGTTTTAAAAAATGAAATCCCTTTGTAACAGACGAGTTTTCCGTATGAAATCCTGATACTTTGAAAGAGATTGTCCGTTTTGTACACGAAGTGCATCCAGTTTTTGTCGTAACCCTATCAACTTTCTTGCACATGCTATGTGGATGAAATGATGATACCATGCCTACTTTCAACCTTTTCAGAGTTCATTTGAAATGCTTTTCAATTTAGGGTCTTATAGCTCAAAATAATTAGTAAATGCATGAAAATAACAAA
>NC_057814.1:26957125-26958694 GCF_018294505.1 Triticum aestivum
TGGATGAAATGATGATACCATGCCAACTTTCAACCTTTTCAGAGTTCATTTGAAAAGCTTTTCAATTTTAGGGTCTTATAGCTCAAAATAATTAGTAAATACTGAAAAATAATAAATGAAGTCAGAAAGGATTGAAAAATGATGATGTGGCTTTGGATGGTGCATTTTGAACACACAAAAAGTCAGGAATTCAAATAAGTTTTAAAAAATGAAATCCCTTTGTAACATACGAGTTTCCGTATGAAATCCTGATACTTTGAAAGAGATTGTCCGTTTTGTACACGAAGTGCATCCAGTTTTTGCCGTAACCCTCTCAACTTTCTTGCACATGCTATGTGGAAGAAATGATGATACCATGCCAACTTTCAACCTTTTCAGAGTTCATTTGAAATGCTTTTCAATTTTAGGGTCTTATAGCTCAAAATAATTAGTAAATGCATGAAAAATAACAAATGAAGTCAGAAACGATTGAAAAATGATGATGTGGCTTTGGATGGTGCATTTTGAACACACAAAAATTCAACAGTTCAAATAAGTTTTAAAAAATGAAATCCCTTTGTAACAGACGAGTTTCCGTATGAAATCCTGATACTTTGAAAGAGATTGTCCGTTTTGTACACGAAGTGCATCCAGTTTTTGCCGTAACTCTCTCAACTTTCTTGCACATGCTGTGTGGAAGAAATGATGATACCATGCCAACTTTCAACCTTTTCAGAGTTCATTTGAAATGCTTTTCAATTTTAGGGTCTTATAGCTCAAAATAATTAGTAAATGCATGAAAAATACCAAATGAAGTCAGAAAGGATTGGAATGATGATGTGGCTTTGGATGGTGCATTTTGAACACACAAAAAGTCAGGAATTCAAATAAGTTTTAAAAAATGAAATACCTTTGTAAGAGACGAGTTTCCGTATGAAATCCTGATACTTTGAAAGAGATTGTCCATTTTGTACACGAAGTGCATCCTGTTTTTGCCGTAACCCTCTCAACTTTCTTGCACATGCTATGTGGATGAAATGATGATACCATGCCAACTTTCAACCTTTTCAGAGTTCATTTGAAATGCTTTTCAATTTTACGGTCTTATAGCTCAAAATAATTAGTAAATGCATGAAAAATAACAAATGAAGTCAGAAAGGATTGAAAAATGATGATGTGGCTTTGGATGGTGCATTTTGAACACACAAGAATTCAGCAGTTCAAATAAGTTTTAAAAAATGAAATCCCTTTGTAACATACGAGTTTTCGTATGAAATCCTGATACTTTGAAAGAGATTGTCCATTTTGTACACGAAGTGCATCCAGTTTTTGCCGTAACCCTCTCAACTTTATTGCACATGCTATGTGGATGAAATGATGATACCATGCCAACTTTCAACCTTTTCAGAGTTCATTTGAAATGCTTTTCAATTTTAGGGTCTTATAGCTCAAAATAATTAGTAAATGCATGAAAAATAACAAATGAAGTAAGGAAGGATTGAAAAATGATGATGTGGCTTTGAATGGTGCATTTTGAACACACAAAAAGTCAGGAGTTCAAATAAGTTATAAAAAATGAAATCCCTTTGT
>NC_057814.1:26959715-26960436 GCF_018294505.1 Triticum aestivum
GATGATACCATGCCAACTTTCAACCTTTTCAGAGTTCATTTGAAATGCTTTTCAATTTTAGGGTCTTATAGCTCAAAATAATTAGTAAATGCATGAAAAATAACAAATGAAGTAAGAAAGGATTGAAAATGATTATGTGGCTTTGAATGGTGCATTTTGAACACACAAAAAGTCAGGAGTTCAAATAAGTTATAAAAAATGAAATCCCTTTGTAACAGACGAGTTTCCGTATGAAATCCTGATACTTTGAAAGAGATTGTCCATTTTGTACACGAAGTGCATCCAGTTTTTGCCGTAACCCTCTCAACTTTCTTGCACATGTTGTGTGGAAGAAATGATGATACCATGCCAACTTTCAACCTTTTCAGAGTTCAGTTGAAATGCTTTTCAATTTTAGGGTCTTATAGCTCAAAATAATTAGTAAATGCATGAAAAATAACAAATGAAGTCGGAAAGGATTGAAAATGATGATGTGGCTTTGGATGGTGCATTTTGAACACACAAAAAGTCAGGAATTCAAATAAGTTTTAAAAAATGAAATCCCTTTGTAACAGACGAGTATCCGTATGAAATCCTGATACTTCAAAAGAGATTGTCCGTTTTGTACACGAAGTGCATCCACTTTTTGCCGTAACCCTCTCAACTTTCTTGCACATGCTATGTGGAAGAAATGATGATACCATGCCAACTTTCAACCTTTTCAGAGTTCATTTGAAATGCT
>NC_057814.1:26962738-26963987 GCF_018294505.1 Triticum aestivum
AGTTTTTGTCGTAACCCTCTCAACTTTCTTGCACATGCTATGTGGAAGAAATGATGATACCATGCCAACTTTCAACATTTTCAGAGTTCATTTGAAAAGCTTTTCAATTTTAGGGTCTTATAGCTCAAAATAATTAGTAAATGCATGAAAAATAACAAATGAAGTCAGAAACGATTGAAAAATGATGATGTGGCTTTGAATGGTGCATTTTGAACACACAAAAAGTCAGGATTTCAAATAAGTTTTAAAAAATGAAATCCCTTTGTAACAGACGAGTTTCCGTATGAAATCATGATACTTTGAAAGAGATTGTCCGTTTTGTACACGAAGTGCATCCAGTTTTTGCCGTAACCCTCTCAACTTTCTTGCACAGTGTGGAAGAAATGATGATACCATGCCAACTTTCAACCTTTTCAGAGTTCATTTGAAATGCTTTTCAATTTTAGGGTCTTATAGCTCAAAATAATTAGTAAATGCATGAAAAATAACAAATGAAGTCAGAAAGGATTGAAAATGATGATGTGGCTTTGGATGGTGCATTTTGAACACACAAAAAGTCAGGAATTCAAATAAGTTTTAAAAAATGAAATACCTTTGATACAGACGAGTTTCCGTATGAAATCCTGATACTTTGAAAGAGATTGTCCATTTTGTACACGAAGTGCATCCTGTTTTTGCCGTAACCCTCTCAACTTTCTTGCACATGCTATGTGGATGAAATGATGATACCATGCCAACTTTCAACCTTTTCAGAGTTCATTCGAAATGCTTTTCAATTTTACGGTCTTATAGCTCAAAATAATTAGTAAATGCATGAAAAATAACAAATGAAGTCAGAAAGGATTGAAAAATGATGATGTGGCTTTGGATGGTGCATTTTGAACACACAAAAATTCAGCAGTTCAAATAAGTTTTAAAAAATGAAATCCCTTTGTAACATACGAGTTTCCGTATGAAATCCTGATACTTTGAAAGAGATTGTCCATTTTGTACACGAAGTTCATCCAGTTTTTGCCGTAACCCTCTCAACTTTCTTGCACATGCTATGTGGATGAAATGATGATACCATGCCAACTTTCAACCTTTTCAGAGTTCATTTGAAATGCTTTTCAATTTTAGGGTCTTATAGCTCAAAATAATTAGTAAATGCATGAAAAATAACAAATGAAGTAAGAAAGGATTGAAAATGATTATGTGGCTTTGAATGGTGCATTTTGAACACACAAAAAGTCAGGAGTTCAAATAAGTT
>NC_057814.1:26963997-26964768 GCF_018294505.1 Triticum aestivum
TTGAAATGCTTTTCAATTTTAGGGTCTTATAGCTCAAAATAATTAGTAAATGCATGAAAAATAACAAATGAAGTCGGAAAGGATTGAAAATGATGATGTGGCTTTGGATGGTGCATTTTGAACACACAAAAAGTCAGGAATTCAAATAAGTTTTAAAAAATGAAATCCCTTTGTAACAGACGAGTATCCGTATGAAATCCTGATACTTCAAAAGAGATTGTCCGTTTTGTACACGAAGTGCATCCACTTTTTGCCGTAACCCTCTCAACTTTCTTGCACATGCTATGTGGAAGAAATGATGATACCATGCCAACTTTCAACCTTTTCAGAGTTCATTTGAAATGCTTTTCAATTTTAGGGTCTTATAGCTCAAAATAATTAGTAAATACTGAAAAATAATAAATGAAGTCAGAAAGGATTGAAAAATGATGATGTGGCTTTGGATGGTGCATTTTGAACACACAAAAAGTCAGGAGTTCAAATAAGTTTTAAAAAATGAAATCCCTTTGTAACATACGAGTTTCCATATGAAATCCTGATACTTTGAAAGAGATTGTCCGTTTTGTACACGAAGTGCATCCAGTTTTTGTCGTAACCCTCTCAACTTTCTTGCACATGCTATGTGGAAGAAATGATGATACCATGTCAACTTTCAACATTTTCAGAGTTCATTTGAAAAGCTTTTCAATTTTAGGGTCTTATAGCTCAAAATAATTAGTAAATGCATGAAAAATAACAAATGAAGTCAGAAACGATTGAAAAATGATGATG
>NC_057814.1:26965382-26966709 GCF_018294505.1 Triticum aestivum
TTTTCAGAGTTCATTTGAAATGCTTTTCAATTTTAGGGTCTTATAGCTCAAAATAATTAGTAAATGCATGAAAAATAACAAATGAAGTCAGAAAGGATTGAAAAATGATTATGTGGCTTTGAATGGTGCATTTTGAACACACAAAAAGTCAGGAGTTCAAATAAGTTTTAAAAAATGAAATCCCTTTGTAAGAGACGAGTTCCGTATGAAACCCTGATACTTTGAAAGAGATTATCCGTTTTGTACACGAAGTGCATCCAGTTTTTGCCGTAACCCTCTCAACTTTCTTGCACATGCTATGTGGATGAAATGATGATACCATGCCAACTTTCAACCTTTTCAGAGTTCATTTGAAATGCTTTTCAATTTTTGGGTCTTATAGCTCAAAATAATTAGTAAATGCATGAAGAATGGTTCATGAAAAATAATAAATAAAATAAATAAGTAATTAGAAACAAAATAATATAAACTTTATTAAAATATATAAGTAGAAACAAAATAAAATAAACTTTAATAAAATTTATGAAACTAAAATTAACAAAGTATTTTCTGTTCAAAACTTTATAAAAAACCTCTAGTATTATTGAAACTAAAATCATATAAAATTCATGCAACTAAAATTATCGAAGTATTTTCTGTTCAAAATCATTAAAAGCAAAAAGAATTTTCGTAAAGAACTTTTTTTGATAGAAACTTTAATAGCAAAAAGAATTATCATAAAGTAAAATAAATAAGTAATTAGAAACAAAATAAAATAAAATAAATAAGTTTTTTCTTTGAAGTAGAAACAAAACAAAATTAATAAAGCAAAAAAGAAAACAAAAAAAGGTAAAAAATAAAAAATATGCCACCTATTGGGCCACCACGGCTTGAATACGACTAGAAACCCATCGATGGGCCAGGATTCAGGCCCGCAGAAGGCCCAGTAAGCCCATCAGGCATAGCAGTCACAATTAGGCCCGTAAGCCTGCAATGGAGAGGAGCTCGAGAGGGGTGCGGCAGTGGGGCTTATAAACCACTGTGCGCCCCTCTCAACTAGCAAGGTGGGACTAAACTTTCGACGCGGGCGCAGCAGCACAGGGCCTTTGGTCTCGGTTGGTGGCACCAACCGAGAATAAAGGTGTGCATTAGTACCGGTTCGTGGCACTAACCGGTACCAATGCCCCCCTTTAGTCCCGGTTGGTGCCACCAACCGGGACCAAAGGCCGCCGCTTCCCGCCCTTTGGGCTGCTGAAAAGAGGCTGTTGGTCCCGGTTGGTGGCACCAACCGGGACTAAAGGTGGCGTTGGTCCCGGTTGGTGTGACGAACCGGGACCAAAGCCTTTCC
>NC_057814.1:26968000-26987478 GCF_018294505.1 Triticum aestivum
ATTTTAGGTTAGTGTAGAGGAAAAAGTAAAATTAGTAAGTACTACTTGATTTTAGGTTAGCGCTTAGTAGTTGAACTAGTTGATTTAATAAAACTACTTTATTTTACTATATATAGAAGTAGTTTATTTTTAGTAAGTACTACTTTATTTTATTTATAGTAAGTGCTTAGTAGTTGAACTAGTTTATTTAATAAAACTACTTTATTTTACTATATGTTGAAGTAGTTTGTTTTTAGTAAGTACTAATTTATTTTATTTATAGTAAGTGCTTAGTAGCTAGTTGAACCAGTTGATTTAATAAAACTACTTTATTTTACTATATATAGAAGTAGTTTATTTTTAGCAAGAAAATTAATAGAACTAGTTTATTTTTGTAGTTAAAGCAATTATTCCCGCATCGACGTCGACGATGCCAATCCCGCATCCTTGTCGTCGACTCGGCGGAGGAGGCCGGCTTGATCAGAGGGGCCATGTCCGGGACTGGGCTCCGCCGGGCTGGTTTTGGGAGGTGCTACCTTCCGGGGGGCGTAGGTTGGTGAGGAGCCAGCCCGTCGTTGACCAGATCCTTGTTTGGTGGCGGTCGCGTGGGCCAGTGACGGTGCCGAGGCTTCCGGACACCGCGGAGGTGGTACGTCACCGTGTCAGCGAGGAAGACCAGCACGTCCATCGCTACATGGTTGCGTTGGAGGGCAGGTTCGACAATACCTGGCAGGTTCTTCAGGGATCTCACTGGAGCTATGATCCTGTGATGGTTCCTTCCCTTTGGGTGTCCACCGCTCGCGCCGATACCCGTCGGGCGCTACAGTTCTAGCTGTACTGGCGATATGTATGATAGTATTCGAGGTGTATTAGTGATAATATTCGACGATGTACGGACGCATGGAGATGATGTAGTTTTGCTTATAATTGAATGCATCCTAATTTGAATACTACTTTATTTTGTGATTTGATTTTGCTTATTGAATGCTCAAATTTGAAAACTACTCCTACTTTGAATGCTAAAATTGGAGAGCACTATGCAAGGCATATGCATATGATTAGTTGATAGCTTATAGGGTTTTTGTTTTCGCAGAAATCTAGGAGCCCCCCTCCATCATCCCCGCCGTCGTCCCCGTCACCGACCCCCTCCGACCTCGAGGTGAGACCAGCCATGAACCGGTTTTAGAAAGATAATTAAACGATATTTTGGGTTGACTTTAAGTCTATTGAGTCTCCACCATATATGAGAGGACGAAGAATCCCGACTGTTGTCGTGGGGGTAGCTTCTCCTTCGTTCCCGTGTGCTAGACAATTTCGTGTAATGCACTCGGGAACAAAAGGAAGGGGCTACCATCACCGACGGTCGGAAATGTCTGAGAGGAATCAGTGAGGGAGAGTTCCACCATATATATATGAGAGGACGAAGAATCCCGACTGTTGTCGTGGGGGTCGCTTCTCCTTCGTTCCCGTGTGCTAGACATTTTGGTGTAATGCACTCGGGGACAAATGAAGGAGCGACCATCACCAACGGTCGAATGTATACACCACGTGAGCTGAGAGTTTTCAAGAAAAGACTCGACAAACCGATAGTCAACCCGTGATGAATAATAATGATCTAACTTACGTTTTTTAGTACATATATTTAATTGTAGACGTTTAATATTTGGATTATGAACATAGGAAATGTCGTACTCGGACGATGAAAGTCTCCCGTGGGAGTGCGACTGGTGCCACGACGACCGAGGTCTGTGCGACATGCCTCACCTGGACGAAGATCGGCGCTTCAGTATTAAGCTGGAGGAGACCTTCGATGTTGAAACGGTACGCAACGACGACAAGTGTTATTTTTTCGTAATTAAGCACGACTTGAACTATTTGAACGTGTACTTTTTATCTTTTACAATTCAACTAGCTTATCCCATGCCATGCAAGACGCTACGTCTTGGAGAGGATGGGTTTTGAAGGCCATGAAAGTATGGAAACAAAGAAAATTCACCTAAGGACCCATCATGATATAGATTTTGAAGTAAATCTGTATAATTCTGAGAGTGTAACCCATTTTGGTTGCAAAAATTGGGAAGCATTTTGCAAGATGTATGGTTTTGATGAGGGTATGCTTGTCACCATGGATCTTGGTGATCCTGACATCGAGCAAGACAATATGGACATTTGGGTCCTTGTTGATACGCCTCCAATTCTACCACTATGTGAGTTTCTCAAACATAGTTATTAGCTAATTTATATTGTTCATTTCAAAATAGTTGACAGCTTATTTTCATTGACAGCTTATTTTGATTGTTCAAACAATGTGCGGAACATGGTAGACAGAACCTACTACACTGATGGCTCTGAGTTAAATTATAAGGAGAAAACTCATCTGGTCGGATTTTGTACTGATCTTGAAAATTACAATATCTATTGTAAAACTCCTCCACATTATGGTCAATACGTGCCACTAGTGCACGTGTTGAACTACGGTAACTACTATGGAGATACCCTGGTAAGATTTCTTACTATTACGACATCCGTGCATCTTTTGCATACTTCTAAAACTAGTACATCATTGCTAACTATGAAGTTATTACTATGTTTTTCAACAGATAATCCCAGAGGATTGTGTGCCTCATTTGATGTATCAGAATGGTAGCCTTGATGTTTTGAACATACAACCAGGTCATCCTACGAATCTCAACTGTCCATACCGGATTTCTAAAAGAAGTGGTGACATGAAAATCAAAGAATGGAAAAAATGTATGGACAGTCGCAAGGAGGTTCTTGGAAGCAAAAGGAAGCAAAGCGCAAAAATTGGAGACAGGATGATCTCCATTCTCCATAATGGAGAGTCGGGGTCTATATTGTTTTATGCTATTTTACCTTAAAGAGGGTATTTAGGTCCAACCTAATACTGATGATCATGTGCTAAGAACAATTAAGTAGGGTTGGTTCGATGACTATGAGGATGATGATCGTATGACTTGTTATTAATAACGAGTAGAAGTTGTATGATGATGATTAGTAGGACTTGTTATTATGATGATGCATGATGCGGACATGAAGAGTTATTATATATCAGTGGGTGAAACGAACATGGATTGGAATGAAGTGAAGGCAACAAGCATGTGGTGCATGTCGAAAGTAGTACTAATCCAAACTTGATCAAGTTAGGATTAATATTACTTTCGACATGCACCACATGTTGCCTTCACTTTAATCTAAGCCATGTTTAGGCATAGCAGTAGCGTTGGTAAATCAAGCACGGAAATAAGAGAGGACAGTTCTCTCTGTTAGCTAGCTTACACACCCTAATTACCCCCTAAACCCTCCCCCCTTTCAAAAAGAAACAAAAACCCCAGCTACTGAAATGTTGACGCGTGGAGGCCTTTTGGTCCCGGTTGGTGCCACCAACCGGGACCAAAGACCCTCCTGCGTGGGCTCGCCGCACCGGCCACGTGGAGGCCCATCTGTGCCGGTTCGTGTAAGAACCGGGACTAAAGGCCTAGGGCTTTAGTAACGACCCTTTAGTCCCGGTTCAACAACCGGGACAAATGGGCCTTAAGAACCGGGACAGATGACCCTTTTTCTACTAGTGTAGATAACTTGTGCCACATCATTAGCTAGGACGAACGGTTCGTCAGTGTACCCAAGATTGTTCAGATCCACTGTTGTCATTCCATACTATGGGTCTACCTGTACCCCGCCTCCTAACAGATTGACCCATTTGCACTTAAACAAAGGGACCTTAAAATCATGTCCGTAGTCAAGTTCCCATATGTCCACTATGTAACCATAATATGTGTCCATTCCCCTCTTGGTTGCTGCATCAAAGCGGACACCGCTGTTTTGGTTGGTGCTCTTTTGATCTTGGGCGATCGTGTAAAATGTATTCCCATTTATCTCGTATCCCTTGTAAGTCAATACAGTCGAAGATGGTCCCCTGGACAACGAGTACAGCTCATCACAAACAGTGTTGTCACCTCTGAGACGTGTTTCCAACCAACTGCTGAAAGTCCTGATGTGTTCACATGTAATCCAGTCGTCGCACTGCTCCGGGTGTTTGGAGCGCAGACTGTTCTTGTGTTCATCGACATACGGGGTCACCAAGGTAGAGTTCTGTAGAACTGTGTAGTGTGCTTGAGACCAAGAATGCCCGTCCCTGCATATTATTGAGTCCCCTCCAAGCATGCCTTTTCCAGTCAGTCTCCCCTCATATCGCGATTTAGGGAGACCTATCTTCTTAAGGCCGGGAATGAAGTCAACACAAAACCCAATGACATCCTCTGTTTGATGGCCCATGGAGAAGCTTCCTTCTGGCCTAGCGTGGTTACGAACATATTTCTTTAGGACTCCCATGAACCTCTCAAATGGGTACATATTGTGTAGAAATACGGGGCCCAGAATGACAATCTCGTCAACTAGATGAACTAGGGCGTGCGTCATGATATTGAAGAAGGATGGTGGGAACACCAGCTCGAAACTGACAAGACATTGCGCCACATCACTCCTTAGCCTTGGTATGATTTCTAGATCGATCACCTTCTGAGAGATTGCATTGAGGAATGCACATAGCTTCACAATGGCTAATCGGACGTTTTCCGGTAGAAGCCCCCTCAATGCAACCGGAAGCAGTTGCGTCATAATCACGTGGCAGTCATGAGACTTTAGGTTCTGGAACTTTTTCTCTGGCATATTTATTATTCCCTTTATATTCGACGAGAAGCCAGTCGGTACCTTCATACTAAGCATGCATTCAAAGAAGATTTCCTTCTCTTCTTTGGTAAGAGCGTAGCTGGCAGGACCTTCATACTGCTTTGGAGGCATGCCGTCTTTTTCGTGCAAACGTTGCAGGTCCTCCCGAGCCTCAGATGTATCTTTTGTCTTCCCATACACGCCCAAGAAGCCTAGCAGGTTCACGCAAAGGTTCTTCGTCCCGTGCATCACGTCGATTGAAGAGCGGACCTCTAGGTCTTTCCAGTAGGGTAGGTCCCAAAATATAGATTTCTTCTTCCACATGGGTGCGTGTCCCTCAGCGTCATTCGGAACAGCTAGTCCGCCGGGACCCTTTCCAAAGATTACGTGTAAATCATTGACCATAGCAAGTACGTGATCACCGGTACGCATGGCGGGCTTCTTCCGGTGATCTGCCTTGCCTTTGAAATGCTTGCCTTTCTTTCGACATTGATGGTTGGTCGGAAGAAATCGACGATGGCCCAGGTACACATTCTTCCTGCATTTGTCCAGGTATATACTTTCGGTGTCAGCTAAACAGTGCGTGCATGCGTGGTATCCCTTGTTTGTCTGTCCTGAAAGGTTACTGAGAGCGGGCCAATCATTGATGGTTACAAACAGCAACGCGTGCAGGTTAAATTCCTCATGTCTGTGCTCATCCCACGCACGTACACCGTTTCCATTCCACAGCTGTAAAAGTTCCTCAACTAATGGCCTTAGGTACACATCAATGTCGTTGCCGGGTTGCTTAGGGCCTTGGATGGAATTGGCATCATAATGAACTTCCGCTTCATGCACATCCAAGGAGGAAGGTTATACATACATAGAGTCACGGGCCAGGTGCTGTGATTGCTGCTCTGCTCCCCGAAAGGATTAATGCCATTCGCGCTTAAAGCAAACCATACATTCCTTGGGTCACCTGCAAACTCAGCCCGGTATTTTCTCTCGATTTTTCTCCACTGCGACCCGTCAGCGGGTGCTCTCAACTTCCCGTCTTTCTTATGGTCCTCACTGTGCCATCGCATCAACTTGGCATGCTCTTTGTTTCTGAACAGTCGTTCCAACCGTGGTATTATAGGAGCATACCACATCACCTTTGCAGGAACCCTCTTCCTGGGGGGCTCGCCGTCAACATCACCAGGGTCATCTCGTCTAATCTTATACCGCAATGCACCGCATACCGGGCATGCGTTCAAATCCTTGTACTCCTCACCGCGGTAGAGGATGCAGTCATTAGGGTATGCATGTATCTTTTGCACCTCCAATCCTAGAGGGCATACGACCTTCTTTCCTGCGTACGTACTGTCGGGCAATTCGTTATCCTTTGGAAGCTTCTTCTTCAATATTTTCAGTAGCTTCTCAAATCCTTTGTCAGGCACAGCATTCTCTGCCTTCCACTGCAGCAATTCCAGTACGGTACCGAGCTTTGTGTTGCCATCTTCGCAATTAGGGTACAACCCTTTTTTGTGATCCTCTAACATGCGATCGAACTTCAGCTTCTCCTTTTGACTTTCGCATTGTGTCCTTGCATCGACAATGACCCGGCGGAGATCATCATCATCGGGCACATTGTCTGGTTCCTCTTGATCTTCAGCAGCTTCCCCCATTGCAGCATCACCGTATTCAGGGGGCACATAGTTGTCATCGTCCTCTTCTTCTTCGCTGTCTTCCATCATAACCCCTATTTCTCCGTGCTTGGTCCAAACATTATAGTGTGGCATGAAACCCTTATAAAGCAGGTGGGTGTGAAGGGTCTTCGAGTCAGAGTAAGACCTCGTATTCCCACAGCTAGGGCATGGACAGCACATAAAACCATTCTGCTTGTTTGCCTCAGCCACTTCGAGGAAATTATACACACCCTTAATGTACTCGGAGGTGTGTCTGTCACCGTACATCCATTGCCGGTTCATCTGCGTGCATTATATATAATTATGTGTGTCAAAAGTAAGAAAATTAGACAAGTATCTATCTAAAGTAAGAATTTTTTTTCTTTCAGAAAGAAGATAAGAACAAAGGCTCACCACGGTGGTGCCGGCGACGAGATCGGCGCGGGCGATCGACGGCGGTGAAGACGGGGACAGGGCGTGACGGACCGCTAAACATAGACAAATCTCGGGAAAAATGGAGCTCGGAGGTCGAGCTTCGAGAGGAGAAAGCTTAACTAGTGTGGCTCGGGCATTTCATCGAACACCTCATGTGCATAGGAGGTGAGCTAGAGCACCCAAATGCCCTCCCCTCGCCGGCCAGCAAAAAACATAGCAGTGTAGTGCTCTGCTCGCAGGCGAGGGGGTATATATAGCCACTTCATTGGTCCCGGTTCGTGGCTGGAACCGGGACTAAAGGCCCCCCATCTGTCCCGGTTTGAGCCACGAACCGGAACCAATGGATGTGGGCCAGGAGCGAGGACCATTGGTCCCGGTTCTTGCCATGAACCAAGACAAAAGGGTCCCGACGAATCGGGACCAATGCCCCACGTGGCCCGGCCGGCCCTCTGGGCTCACGAACCGGGACATATGCCTCCATTGGTCCCGGTTCATGGCAGAACCGGGACTAATGGGCTGGGCAGGTCTCAACCAAAGCCATGTTTTCTACTAGTGAATGTATCTATCTTGATACCTGCAAAAAAAAGTATCTATCTCAATTTTATGTTCCATTGCAGGTTATGGGCTACTCCCTCGGTCCCATAAAATGCTCTTATATTATGAGACGGAAGAGCGTTTTTTACACTAGGACAGAGGGAGTAATTAATTTCGAGGTGGACGTAACGACCGCCTAAAGAATTGAGGCTAGAGAGTAGCCGGAGTTACCGCCGGCCGGCCGCCGAACCTAGCTAGGAGCCAGGCGTGCCAAACCTAGGACGACGAGCGACCATTGCCGCCGGCCAATTAATCGCACTTGATGATCGCCAACCACAACTAACCATGTGCCAGTGTTCAATGTGCGGCGCCAAGCTGCAGGATCACAAATTCGATCAATGGTTTCTTCGCCTCCTACAAATACAGGGAGAGGGAGGGGATGCATGTCTGTACTGTACGCCCGAATCAGAAAGACACGCATCTCCTCACAGTAAACAGCGATCGGCCGGCCGTGCGCACCGGAGGAGAGATCAGACTCGGGGTGACATGGCGACGGCCACCGTTCGCCTCTCCGCCGGCCGCCTGCTGGCGCTGGCCGTGGTGCTGTGCGCGCTCACGGCGGGCGAGTCCGCCAAGGCGAGGTACATCTCGTTCGACGCTCTCAGGGCCGGCCAGCCCCTTGTACACGGGGTCGGTGTCCCGGCGCCGGCCCCGGCCCCGGCCCCTGTAAGCGCCGGAGGGGTCAAGGCCCCGGCAGCCGTCTCATCCATGGCGCCAACCTCGACGGCGGCCGCGGCAGCGGCCCGGCCGATGGAAGGTGGCGCCGTCGTCGTCCTCCGTCACCTGCTCCACGCTTAGATACATGCCCTGCATGCTCTTCACTTGATCCTTGCATTGTGTACTTCTACTACTTCGCTGTACGTACGAACGTACTCGTAATAAGTAAATAAAATTCCACAGTGGCATGTCCATGTTTGTACTACTGTAGTTACGAATGCGACCGAATGATTTAATTACGAATAACGAAGGTTTAAATTCCCAATTCCTCATGTGTACATAAGTCGACAATTCTACCATTCGGTAAGCTTGTTAATTCGGCATTCCTCATGTTTCAAATGGAATACAGCTTGTCAATTCTACCACAGTGGCGTGCCTCATGTCTCTTTTTGGAAGAAGAAGAACTCCTCCGCTTCTGTCTTCAGCAAGGCGTGGCCTGCTATGCCACAAAGAGCAAAAGAAAATGCGCCTATTGGGCCTCACGTCTAGCCCGTCTTGCCTCAGCCCATTAGTTCTCCCCGCTCGCATCAACCAACCGTCCACTCGGCCCTGTTCTAGAAAAAACAGTATGTACTTAAACTGTGCTCTGTCCAAAACAAAAAGGGACTGAGGTGTGTACGTGGTCTTAGAATAAATCCGAGGCATACCGTCGATCATCCGAGGACCAAGCAATCACACGAGCACGACACCAAGATTTGTTAACGAGGTTCATCGATATGGCTACATCCCCGGGGCCTGACTATGGGCGCTCCTCCCCATGACACCGCTACAATACCGCACCCGGTCGCCCTGGACACCGGCACATGCCGCTGGCTTCCCCTGCGTTCCGGTGCTATTATGTTGGCATAGGTTACATCGTGTGTCTACCCCACTATATATGAGAGGCCTAGGATACAAGTGTCTTACTAGGACACGACTCCATATCCTATCTAAACAAAATACAACTACAAGTCCAACTGTAACCTACCTTGTACACAATATTCGACACAACTTCAACAAACTCCACATTTGCGAATATTCTCCACCATCTTGGATTCGTCCATGCGTCAAACTTTCATGTACATTGAACTTGAGTTTATCCCATGAGTACCGCTGCTACTCCAAAGACTCCATATGACTCCACCTGCAACTTGTAGTCCCTTCTTTTCTTGACCACTGTCAACACTCGAGCAAAATTAAGTTCCTCTTTACTCTAGTGTATGCTCTCAACTTCCAGAGCTCCGTCCAACGCCATCACACACTGATCACTGACCTACGAGAAAATGAACACATATTGGGTGTCACACATAAGAGTTACCTGAACTCAACATCACCGCTCCTCCCTGACCGTCTATCTGAAACTTGAAAGTTTTTCACTGTTGCTTCTAGTCACCCTGAGTCAAATTCGCAGTTGTCTCACCACATGTATGACCACCAAAGCCCTGGCCCGTCTCCATGTCCCCTGTGCTAACCGCACGCCTCGCCGCTATTACCACGTCGAGCCTCCGCTGTCCCGGTCGAGTCTCAAGGGTCGGAAACCCACACCACTCAACCCCCACTGCAGAGTACCATCGATCATCACCGACCGATGACGAGTTTCACGCTTCCATCATACCACTGGGCTCCAGTCCGAACTACGTGTCCCTCGCTTTTTCCCCTTTGCTGAATAGGCTTCGATTCCTGGATCCTTACACCGTAGCCCCTCAATCCAGCACCGAGTGAAGTCTTCCAGACTCCAGCTCCACCTTCAACATGACTCCATGGTAGATGATCAGTCTACCCTTGCGCCCCGTCGACTTCAAGCTCCGTGTGTACACCACCTTGAATCAAACCCGCGCCATAGCCTTGTCGAAGACACACAAGCACTCAGGCATGTGCCACGTGTTTCCACGCCCAGAAGGCGGTCACCATCAGCATCACGCACCTATGTCGTCGTAGCTGATCCCACCATCGTCTTCTGTACCGATCGATTCACGTCGATCCATCAGACTACCCAGTCCGACCCAGCCGAACTCGTTCGACTGTATGACACACTCGAGACTCCCAAATCGTCTTCTGCGAATCTCCATCCATCACCTGATAATTTCATCTTAGCTGACATGACTTCCTGCAACTCCTTCAAGCATCCCTGTCGCGCCAAAAATCTTTCACCCATGTCTGCTATAACCCAAAGTTTTCAGTTTCATTGAACTTCTCCACCTCAAATCCGATGCCCGATGGCATCATGATTCTTCGTACAGCTGACCTTGTGAATAATAACGAGCTTCCCACGCAATGCCCAAGTACCGACGTACACAAACAGAACCTGATTGCTCCATGTACTACTAGCGTTTGCTTTACGTGAACTTGTCTCCTTGGCTTCAACTTTCAATGCTAGCTAATTGCTTTGTCTAAGCCCGATGGACGCACAAGACAATGGATCTCTTCAACCCGATTTGATTCCTTTTGCCTCTGTGTCACATAAGGACTCGGTCCTCTTTTTTTTCAACAAACAAATCCTCACGATGCCTTCGGCTCTGGACAAACGAACGGATAGCTCCTGGTCAATTCGCTCTCAGCCTGCTCCATGCACATCTGCCTCTCACTTCAGCCCCTTTAGCAGCCCAAGTTGGGCCGAGCCAGCCTGCTCTTCGCCTGGGCCTCAGCCGTTATACGCTCGTGCACCGCCTGCCTGCATGAATCGATCCGTCTCACTGCCGCCGTTGCTTTCCGATCTCGCCGAGAACACTGCCCGACTGCTCTTTTCCAAACACGATACATGTTGTCTTCCATGAAATCTTCCTCTCGGATCAACCTCGTGGATCCACCGACACGACAACCACAGCCACATCTCCAATCGCACATATTGCATCTTGCAAGATCTCGTCGACAACTTTCACGTGTTCTCCTCTAGATCAACGATTCACAGCATCTGAACAACCTAGCTCATGATATCACTTGTTAGAATAAATCCGAGGACCAAGCAATCACACGAGCACGACACCGAGATTTGTTAACGAGGTTCACCGATATGGTTACATCCCCGGGGCCTGACTATGGGCGCTCCTCCCCATGACACCGCTACAAAGCCGCACCCGGTCGCCCTGGGCACCGGCACATGCCGCCGGCTTCCCCTGCGTTCCGGTGCTATTATGTTGGCATAGGTTACATCGTGTGTCTACCCACGCTATATATGAGAGGCCTAGGATACAAGTGTCCTACTAGGACACGACTCCATATCCTATCTAAACAAAATACAAGTACAAGTCCAACTGTGACCTACCTTGTACACAATATTCGACACAACTCCAACACGTGGGAACAAGAAAGGGAGGCTTTCTTTCCGCTAGCTTTATTTCAATTTTAAAATGTCCAGAAAATGTAGAATGTAGGCAAATTCGAAAAATGTTTATCAGTTATAAAATGGTCACCAATTTGAAAAATCTTAGTGAATTTAAAAATAATCTTTTTACACAAATATATAAAGATTATAAAATGTTCATGAATTTTAAAAATGCTCGCGAACATAAAAATTGTTCATGAATTTACAAAATGTGCACAAATCTACAAATTGTTCCTTAGTTAGAATAATAATTGCAAATTTGAAAAAATATGTCAAACTAAAAAGGTTTGCGAACACAAAAAATCTTCCTTAATTTAAAAAAAGCTTCATGCATTTAGAAAATGTTCATTCATTGAAATAACTTTTTTGAGAAGTGAAATATTTTAAAATATTTCAATCAAAGGTTTTTGGAATAATAGAAATATTGGATGCAAAAAAAATAAGAAGTGATGAAATAATTGAAGTAACTATTTTGAAATATAATTGAAATCTAGTATTTTCCAATAGCTGAAATCACCTTTTGAAAATAATAGAAATCACTACTTAGAAATAACTGAAATACGTTTTTCAAAACTGAAAAGGTTTTTTGGAATAGTGAAATAATTGGAATAATTGTTTTCAAATAAGGGAAACAACTGAAATTACTTGTAATATTTATTTAATTATATCTTAGTTCAAACAATGATATTTAAATGAGTTCAAAATGTGTCTATATTGGTCTTGTCATTGGGATTTCAAATATATAAAAAAAATGAAATTTTGGTTTAAAAGATATGCGCATAAAGACATCTCTAAGAAATAAAATGCTAGCCTTTTGTATGGCAGGTAGAGAGAGAATGTTAGAGCCATGCGCGCACCTTGAGTACTCTCTCTGACAAAAAAAGGTGATGGTACCAACGTGGTGATTTGATAGTGTTATACGGGATAGGATGTACACAATACATCAGAATACTTTTGGTAGTGTGGGCCCCTGACAACGTGGATCTCAACACACTTGGATGGGGTTTCCTTCCACGGTAGGTACCTTCACCTTTAGAAACGATTTTAGTTGAGCACATGTCTCTATTTCCCTTGCGGCCTCCACCAGCAAGATTATGAACTATTTCAGAGCCCATTGTGATGCATGTGGACTCAAAGTGATGTTGTATCGCAATAGGCCATAAAATAGTTCTTAAACTTGTTAACACTTGATCCTAAAAAATTGGGGTTAACAGTCATCTTCTTGACTTACATCGTTTGGGACCTGATATAAGAAACACTTAGAGCAAGGGTATTATCCCCATTGATCAAGTTGTCATATATCATCAAAACCCACTAGGGCAATGGTGCACTTTCAATAACGCAAAAAGATAAAACACACACCATATAATCGAAGATCAATTCATCGTACATGCCACATGCTCAACTTTTTGTTTGACATGTATAGTATGTTAGCAAGATTTTTTTTTTTTTTTGCATATGATAAATCACCTTCGGCTGATTGACACGCTCACCCTCCTCTTCTCCTTCTCGCATGAGTATTAGCCTCCTTCAGCATAATGTTTAATGCTGTTATACATAAATAAAATCCAACTCTGGTTGTATCTAGTGTGTCTGTGATGTTTGCCCAGCCACCCCACTCTGCATCAAAGCTTGTGTAATCATCGTGTGTACATATGCCAACAGTCATGCAAGTGATGGTTGTCGTTTCCCAGGCAATTGGTCGGCCTACAGGTCCGATTGTACTACATTGTTTAGATGTATTTTTCTACATTTTTTGCATTATAAGCTTAAAGGGGCAACAGAAACGACCAAAACAACAAGCCGGTTCTTCATAAGCATTCAACAAACACCTTGTGTGCACGTAAGAAATCTGAATCATTTTAGAAAATTTACAAGCACAAGTTGTCCAATGTTGATCACAACAATGTACTTGTAATAACACCATGGGAACGTATCTGGTGCACCGGGGCAATTTGTGCTACCGGTGCACCGGACCCTCGTTGCACATTCAAAAATATTCAAAAAAATCCAGAAAAAAATTAGTGCATTCACACAACATCAATGTATGTTTTCACAAAAATTCAAGACATTGGTCGACATACAAATTTGACATCCATGTGCTAATGGGACAAAACTCAAGCCCAACTTGTGTTATGTACTATTCAGTGTCAAATTATTCATTTTTGTATCTCGAGCAATCTTTCAAATTTTGATTTGAATTTTTGTGACAACATACATTGATGTTGTGTCAATGCACTAAATTTTCCAGATTTCTTTTGAACATTTTTGAATGTGCAACATAGGTCCGGTGCACCGGTAGCACCAATTGCCCCGGCGCACCAGATAGATCCCCATAACACCATACCACACCATCAATATCCCAGCATATAAAGAATACATGTATGGCATGTCGTAAATGTCAACGCAATCGAAATGTACCAAACTTGTGCAATTATTCTTG
This sequence comes from Triticum aestivum, assembly GCF_018294505.1. Classification (NCBI taxonomy): domain Eukaryota; kingdom Viridiplantae; phylum Streptophyta; class Magnoliopsida; order Poales; family Poaceae; genus Triticum; species Triticum aestivum. The sequence goes on from NC_057814.1 coordinate 26,981,802, forward strand.
ATAGCAAGCGAGTACTTGCGCAAAAGCAAATATGACAAGGGAAAACCACTTAGGGGGGGTCCACTTGTGGGGACGAGCAATCTTTCATTATTGAGATGGATCAGCTACAAGGTAGAATCCAACAAGTAAAGGAAGGCTCTAATCCCCCCCCCCCCAATTTCCGCACGCAGATCTTGGTAGATATGTAGGCCAAATAGTTTCACTTTCTCCTTACTCTAGAACTCTATAATGAACAAAAAGAGTCAATCATCTATCTATTCTCGAGCTTAGGAAGAGATTTAAGTAAACAACTTTAATAAAACCCCCTCAGTCTGCTAATTATCTGAAATTGTCCCTATTTCCACCAACAACATTCCTAAGCAATGTTTTGTAAGATAAAATAACCAAAATGGCTTCCAAATGGTGAAATACTACGTGTAGGGTCTAGTAAAATGTCTCGGGAAGCGCAGATTCTCCATTGTCGACATGGCTGGGGACTGGTTACTTCGAGTCTCGACAATGCTCTAGGCACCTAAGCTCACTATTTATTAATATTGTTGCAAGATAGAACACATTAGCTACTATCAGTCTAGTACGATTCACATGCCATCATAAGTGACATCGAATTTCTGGCATGCAAAAATCATCCATCAACCATGGACAAGAAGACCAAGAACGGAAAAAGTAAATCTAAAGTTAAAGGTACCTACCCGGCAGAGCTCCACAATTCAAGGCCTGTTGGAGATTCGTGCAATCTTTTGCAAGTAAAGTGGTTATCATTCGGTGAAACTAGGAATACAAGGAAAATACGCAAATGTATCGAAGATTGGTCTTTTTCAAACAATAGTATAATTGAAACCGGTGTTTTGAAATAATTGAATTCCACTATTGTTGACTTAACTGAAATCACTTTTGCGAAATAGGAAATCTTTCTAAAAATTGAATCCAGCTTTTTTGAAAATAAGTGAAATCACTTGTGCGAAAAAAAACTAAAATGTTCTTTGAAATAATTAAAATTTGTGTTTTGAAAAAATTGAAATCCACTCTTTTGTAATAACTAAAGATCACTTTTTGAAGTGTGGAATCTTTATCAAAACATTTCAATCATTTTTCCGAAACAATAGAAAAAATTGTTGAGGAAAAATAAATAATTTTACAAAATGATGAAAATACTTGAAATCACTATTCCTAAATAATTGAATTCTAGTATCTTCTAATACCCGAAATCACTTTTCTGTAATAATAGAAATCACTAAATTAAAATAATTGAAATTCTTTTTACAAAAGGGAAATAGTGAAATAATTGAAGTCACTATTCTGAAATAATTGTAATCATTGTTTCAAAATAACTGAAACAATTGAAAATCACTTACGAATTTCTTTAATTATCTCAATCAATTGGTGAAACAATGATATTTAAATGTGTTCAAATATATAGAAAATTAAAAAAATGAAATTTTGATTTAAAAAATATATATGATTCATATTAAGTATCACTAAGAAATAAAATGCTAGCCTTTTGAATGGGAGATAGAGGAGAGAGAACGGTAGAGCCATACATGCACCTTGAGTAGTCTCTAACAAAAAGGTAGTGGGACCCACATGGTGATTATTAGTGTTAAACGGGATGTGATGTAGCCAATACATAAAAGTACTTTTGGTGTGGGACCCTGACAATACGGATCTGGGCATCCTTGGATGGAGAATCCTTCCACGGTAGGTACTTTCACCTTTAGAAATGATTTTAGCCAAGCAAATGTATGTATTTCCGCCCCTGCAACGACACTGGCGTGACGTTGTCAACTAGGCCAACACAAGGAGGACCATGCCATTGCTTTACCGGTCCTTATGATGATGTCTTCTTTTGCCTTGCCATGGCGTGGAAGAAGACAACACCATAAGGACCATCACAAGAAGACACCGTCACAAGGACAAGGAAAGCAATGGCCATGGTTCTCCTTGTTTTGCCCTGGTTGATGGGTGCCATGAGGAGAATGGTCTACTTAACTTGGGTTGGCAAGTCCTTCCTTGTGTTGTGTTTGGTGTGCTCCCGCCCGCTGTTTATATAAGGGGAAAATCATATCTTGGATGGATGTTGCTCAATAGTTTCTTCTACTTCTCTATCTCCTAAGTTAATGTTGAGATATCTTGCTCCGTTGCTTCTTGCATTAATGTTGGGAAGGTTTTTTTAAGCATTAATTGTATTTATTCGATCTTATCTTCAAGTGAAACCTAATGTTGATGCTCATATGAAATCAAAATCAAATCTTAGGCAATGATTGAATCTTGCATTTACATTTTCTAATGGTGCTACATTGGTATTGATATCATGATATCGTTTTAGGTAGCGGCTACATGATGTGTTCTATCCTGATGTAGTCTGTTTCTGTGGCGCCCTTAGGCCGTTGCTAAGAGTGCACGATCCTACGGTCGCTTGGGGACTGAAGAAACTGGATCTATAGAAAAGAAATAGTTTTGCATTCTTCTAGGTACAGAGGATGTGTAGTGGATCCACAAATGGCTTTGACAGAGCTAGATTATGAAGCAGTAGCACACCATTGAGATTTGTTGTAAATAATCAGCACTCTCAGAAGGCAGACCAGCGGCGATTACGCGGAAGCCAAATGAAGGTTGTTGGGCAGTTGGCGCGCGACCACCATTTTTACATCTCCTGTAGGTGGAGATACAAATTTGCACCATGAGGTGTTGTATTTTACATCTCTGTGAGGCCAAGATGTAATTTTGTTTGCATCTACATCATTTGGAGAGGGGTTTTGGGGCCTCAGAGATGCAAAAATTAGTTATTTTTGCATCTACATCATCAATTGGAGATGCTCTTAGTACATATCTACTAATACCTACTAATTGTGACGCCCCCGATTTGACCGTACACTAGTCATGCACGCAAATGTGTACGATCAAGATCAGGGACTCACGGGAAGATATCACAACACAACTCTAAAACATAAATAAGTCATACAAGCATCATAATACAAGCCAGGGGCCTCGAGGGCTCGAATACAAGTGCTCGATCATAGACGAGTCAGCGGAAGCAACAATATCTGAGTACAGACATAAGTTAAACAAGTTTGCCTTAAGAAGGCTAGCACAAAAGTAGCAACGATCGAAAAGGCAAGGCCTCCTGCCTGGGATCCTCCTAACTACTCCTGGTCGTCGTCAGCGGCCTGCATGTAGTAGTAGGCACCTCCAGTGTCGTAGGAGTCGTCGTCGACGGTGGCGTCTGGCTCCTGGACTCCAGCATCTGGTTGCGACAACCAGGTAGAAAGGAAAGGGGGAAAAGAGGGAGAGAAGCAACCGTGAGTACTCATCCAAAGTACTCGCAAGCAAGGAGCTACACTACATGTGCATGGGTATATGCGTAAAGGGGCATATCGGTGGACTGAACTGCAGAATGCCAGAATAAGAGGGGGATAGCTAGTCCTGTCGAAGACTACGCTTCTGGCCATCTCCATCTTGCAGCATGTAGAAGAGAGTAGATTGAAGTTCTCCAAGTAGCATCGCATAGCATAATCCTACCCGGCGATCCCCTCCTCGTCGCCCTGTTAGAGAGCGATCACCGGGTTGTATCTGGCACTTGGAAGGGTGTATTTTATTAAGTATCCGGTTCTAGTTGTCATAAGGTCAAGGTACAACTCCGGGTCGTCCTTTTACCGAGGGACACGGCTATTCGAATAGATAAACTTCCCTGCAGGGGTGCACCACATAACCCAACACGCTCGATCCCATTTGGCCGGACACACTTTCCTGGGTCATGCCCGGCCTCGGAAGATCAACAGGTCGCAGCCCCACCTAGGCTCAACAAAGAGGTTAGCACGCCGGTCTAAATCCTATGCACGCAGGGGTCTGGGCCCATCGCCCATTGCACACCTACACGTTGCGAACGCGGCCGAATGCAGACCTAGCCTAGTAGGCGTTCCAGTCCAATCCGGCGCGCGCCACTCAGTCGCTGACGTCACGAAGGCTTCGGCTGATACCACGACGTCGAGTGCCCATAACTGTTCCCGCGTAGTTGGTTAGTGCGTATAGACCAAATGGCCAGACTCAGATCAAATACCAAGATCTCGTTAAGCGTGTTAAGTATCCGCGAACGCCGACCAAGGCCAGGCCCACCTCTCTCCTAGGTGGTCTCAACCTGCCTTGTCGCTCCGCCATAAAGTAACAGTCGGGGGCCGTCAGGAACCCAGGCCCACCTCTACCGGGATGGAGCCACCTGTCCTTTCAGCCCCCTCATCAGAATCACTTGCGGGTACTCAACGAGCCGACCCGACTTTAGTCACCACATGTGTCATGTATATAAAGTATATAGTATATACCCGTGATCACCTCCCGAAGTGATCACGACCCATTAGTATAGCATGGCAGACGGACAAGAGTGTAGGGCCATTGAGGGAACACTAGCATCCTATACTAAGCAGTAGGATAGCAGGTAAGGGTAACAACTGTAGCAACAATGACAGGCTTTGCAGCAGAATAGGATTAACCGGAAGCAGTAACATGCTACACTCTTCTAATGCAAGCAGTATAGAGAAGAGTAGGCGATATCTGGTGATCAAGGAGGGGGCTTGCCTGGTTGTTCTGGCAAGTAGGAGGGGTCGTCTTCGATGTAGTCGAACACACGAACATCGGCAGCGGTCTCGAAGTCTACCGGAAAGAAGTAACGGAGGGGGAACACAATAAATAACAGAGCAATCAAATGTAACACAAAGCAAGACGCGGCGATACGTTGTGCTAGGGGTGACCTAACATAGGGATAGGTGATACCGGCGAAAGGGGAAACATCCGGGAAAATATCCCCGGTGTTTCGCGTTTTCGGACAGATGAACTGGAGGTGAAATTTTGCAGGTTCGCTATGCTAGGGACGCGTGGCTGGCGAACAGGTTGCATATTCGGATTCGTCTCGTCATTCTGAGCAACTTTCATGTACAAAGTATTTTCATCTGAGTTACGGATTATTTTATATGATTTTTATAAGTTTAAATGATTTTCTAAATTTCCAGGATTTATTTTAATTCGAAAATAAAAGAGAAATTGCTAAATGTACCCAGCCCTGTGTACACAGCAGTTTACACAGGGGCTGACATGTGAGCTAGCGGGACCCAGTTGACCAGTCAATGTTTGACTGGTCAACAGGGGGGTCCGCGGACCCAGTACAGCAGCCCTTGACCCCTGGTCCTGATCCACTAACTCCAGCACCTTCTACTTCCACTGATCCGACAGCATCAGGGAAGCCTACATTGGCATTGCTCCTGAGTTAGCCAAAGAGATCGCGGAAGAAGCACTTTTTTTCAGCGAAGGTGGGATTTCTATGGTGATGAGGTTAGTGACTTCAGTTACCTTCTCGGTTCTTTTCAATGGGGAGCGTCTTTGGGGCCCCGTGTCATTGACAGATTAGGCTAAACAGGGTTTAATTAAGTTAACTAGTGATTAGGTTATTCTAATTATGATTAATTAAGTTAATTAATTCTTTAATTAATTAATTGATATTTTTATTATATTTTTTAATTCTTTTTTTATAAAAATGTTCTGGGCAGTGGGCCCAGTTTGGCAGTGGCCCAGAGGCCTATGCGGGTTTGGTCCAGCGGGCGCCTGGAGTGGACAACCCGCCAGGGCGATAGGGAGCCCGCCCAGAAGGGCGCGGCCGCGCTGGCGGGTGCCAGGCGCGCCGGCGGGCGGCGGC
>NC_057814.1:26988173-26995660 GCF_018294505.1 Triticum aestivum
AACGGCGGAGCGCCGGGGGAGGCAGAGGGCGCCGGGCGCTGAGGTGGTTGCCCCGATCCAGAAGGGGGTCGGGGAGTGGGGAGGGAGCGAGGGGAGTGGGGAATCGGGGAGGGAGAAGTGGGAGGGGTTAGGGTTTTGGTCGGGTGGACCGGGGTTAAGTGGTGGGGGTGTGGGCCGGCCCGTTCGGGCGGCACAGGCCAGCTAGGCCACGAGGCCCAGCGGGGGGGTATGTTGTTCTTTTTATTATTATTAATCTTTTCTATTTTATTTTAGTTACATTTTATTTTAGTGTTAGTAAAAATTATCACTAACACCTAACTTGGTACTTTTAAATAAACTACTGCCACATCAATTCTCATCCCAATTAAAATAGTTTAATATTTTATAAAATTCAAAAGGCATTTATTTTATTATTTAACCCACAGTTTTAATTATTTTGAACACTTAAACATTTTATTAAATTTAGGTTTCTCCGCCATTATTACCCACGATTTATTTATCACATTTACAACATTTTAGTTTTCACTTTTGAAAACTTTAACTGTTCGACTTGATCTTAAATTTGAATTTGGGTCGGTTCTAAACTAACACAAGATTAGCAACAGTAATCGTGGTGACGTGGCATCATTACTAGAGGGTTACTGTAGCTTGATTACCCGAGCGTCACAATTCTCCTCCACTACAAGAAATCTCGTCCCGAGATTTTAAGAGGTGGAGTAAGGGGAAAAGTTGTGGTTGCGAAATTCTAACGGATCTTCTCAGTCTTGATTGCTCTTCCCGAAGTAGTCGATCCCTTTTGTTGATGTCTTCAGTTCTCTGTTTCACGGCATCGTGACAAAGTTGTCATTCTTCCTTGATGATCTTCATCGTACTTACGGAAAAAATAAGAGGGGTATTCCGGGAGAAGGGACCCTTGCAAGGTTGACTATTTGGTAGATAACATCGGGGAAGGTGGCGGAAAGTAACTCTCGAATTGAAACCTTAGAAAATATCAAGAGCAAGGTAAGAAGGTCTCATGAGAAGTTTCGAGCGGGCAGGCAATCGTTCGTTACCTGAAACAGAGTGTGAAAGGGTTTCAGAGCGACGGGAATAAGTATTGCATCTGATACCAGAACAGATCACAAGAAGGTGGCTCGTGAATCACATACGAAGTCAAGCTCGAGGAATAACTTCGACAACAGGGTGTATAGGAGAGTCAGGTTTCGATCCTGTGGAACTGTGGGTTATGGGCCCACCATGTGGGTTAAAAGTAGGAGGAGCGGTGATATCTTGCATGGTCATGATAGCAAGGCATGTCAGAGGATAGCCGGTCAGTTATGTTGGCAGCATCGTTGGTACCAAGGGCGAGGGACGAAGAGAACCATTTTCCTGCTCGTTGAAACGAGGCGGACCAATAGGCAAAGTTCTCGTCCATCGGTGGTTACCGAAATGTCATCAACAATAGTAACACAGTCTTGCTGACACAGTTGCACACCAAGGTGTTTACATAAGCAGAAGAATATTACCGCTTAGATCATATAGATCACAAGCAACATTAAACCAACCAATGGAAAGGAAAATATGATTATCAGATTAAACAGAACAATGGAAAGGAAAATGTGTTTAAACACATATTTCAGGGGTATATCCTTCCCAAGGACAATGGTTAGAAGAGAACCAGTTAAGTTAGGGAAGAGGAAGTTCATGACATTACCCAAACAACGGTGTTTGAATAATTGGTAACGAAAATTTAGCATTGTGCTTCAAATGTTTTTATTGAAGATCGGAGTACCACAGACATGCTTCGAGATAGCATTGACATGGTCATTTGGTAAAGATCAGGCTATGGATACACAAAGGATCCATCAGGAACAACTTATGGAATAAGTCTTACAATTTCCTCATGGAAGAATGGCTAACCTTGGTAAAGAGGATATTATATCAATAGGTCATCCGGCCAGGTGTGCTAGGCATGACATCATCTTACCGGGTTATATAAAGACCAATGTTATAACTCTTGGAATTATGTTCCAGCCATCATTTCTGACCAATATTCAGATCAGATTGGTGTCAGGATACCTCAGACTCAGGATGCCTGAAAAGAAAGGTGCAACACAAATTGTCGAAATGACATCGAAGATTCTCGGGAGATGAACTATGGAAGCGAGTTCCGAACAAGGGTTCATCATTAAATCAAGGAGAGGTGAGGAGGTGACTGATTGACTCAGCGACAATCCATTGAGATTTCCAAAAGATGGATTTCCACAACTATGTGAACAAGGAGATAACATTAGCTAGATCGAATGACTTAATGATGTATGCTCGAGGAAAACATACACAGTTAAACATTGGTTGAAATATGCACCCGAAATATGGGCTAGGTAGCACGATCAATGTTCGAATGATGATTCATTAAGCCATATACGTAGAATGAAACTATAGACCAATATCTTCAAAGCAATAGGGTTGCTAGAAGTTTAGAATTTACACATCACAGACCATTTGTCGGTATTTCGTTTAGAAACAACACGGGGACCAAGAAAGAATGGTGATGGTGAGAAGTATCACTGTACCAAGAATTCTTAAGAGGTGGAGTAATGCTCACGACATTCTTGACATCAAAGATGGTAATACTCCACGGTAGAACATAACATAAGTTGGATAGCAGGGAAATCAAGATACAACACAAAATATGAACAAGTTTGTGTTGGGGGGAGGCAAGAATGTTGTCGATGATAACACAATTTATCGAGGGGCAAGGATGGTATTTCTCATCCTGAATTTCGACACACAACTTGGAAGAAGTCAAATTGTTGACAATGATCACGACAAATTTGTCGAGAGGTTTTCAAGAAGATGTAATTGATCGACGATGACATCAAGTCAAGGGAATGATGAAAGCGAAAGGTTATTGGAACCATGGGTAGGACACAAACTCGAAATCAAGTTTGTTGTTCAAGGAGAAGTGATATGACGAGGAAGATCGACGCAAGATTAGCTCACTGTCGAAATTTGTGCGCTGGGAAGGTCCAGGTAGCATAGTTAAAATCGGCACGATAATGACGTAGCCGAGCAGGCTAGGAATGACTTGAAGGATTATTAAACTCGTAAGCAACAAAAATTACTTAGAGTTATTGAATCGGAGTGCGGAATTGATTCACTTATCGGTGTCCTTGAGGGGTTCTAACAACTCAGAACCCGTTGGAAAAATGGAATCGGCAAGAATATTAGTTGATGAAGAACTCATAAGAAGTTAAGTAGTTCCTTGGCATTCTCGAGATACCAGGGGGGTAATACTCGACGACAGACCAAAGTAGAGGTTGGACGGGGGTATTGCTCTGCAGAGGACAAGTGCTTAAACTTGCACGAGAAATGGTATTTAAAGGAGAACATGGTCGGAACCACGATTGCAAAAGGATCAATACACAGATACTAGACGATATCATATCAAGGAAATAGTTATTATTACAAGAAGCTTCTATGATAGGATCTACATCGTGTCCATGGGCATGAACACAAAGTTCAAGGTCGACTCCCACTTCTCCAATGCATGCCCTTTCATTCACTTCTCGCGTTTGGTGAAGTTGCAGTGTTGAAAAAATTTATCCGGCAAAATACCAGAAGAGTATGACTCATGAAAACTTTCGAGTTCACACATACTATGAAAGGCATAGGTTCAACCCATCGGGGCATCGTGGAAACATATGCCACAAGCTTTAGGGGTAAATAACTCAAGCTCAATAGTAGAGCATGGGTGACAAAACGAGAGGATACAATTTACTAAAGGCATTATGTATCAGGGAAAGAACTTCCAAAGTGATTGAATATGAAGGACGTTGTCGGATAAAATCCAACAAGGTTCGGATGGTCCATAAAGGATCTGATGTGAGTATCGGCACACAACCAGAGGTAGAATCAATGCAAAGACCTTGGATTATAGAAACAACTAAGTAACTTAGAGCTCAATTGCAAAGGAATTATGATTTACAAAGCGAAGGATCAGAAACAGACGCTCTGATCAAGGATGGATAAGTTCAATAGACATAGGGGCAAAATCGACGACAATTTGATTGGCGAGAACCAGCTCACGTTTCAAATGACGTCTGAGCCGGAAGGATGAATTCTAGGCTCTAATTGAGGATTGCGAGCATTCGCAACAGATTGAATCAACGGACTCAAAATGATAATGACAAGAGATGCCAATAAGATTACGAGACTTAAGATTAATCATAATGCAAGTAAGCAAGAATTTCAAGAGCAAAAGGCTCCTGAGGATTTTCGGAAGATCTAATGGTATTTTGAACACTTTTGTGAAATACTTGAATCAACTGGGGATGAGCGGATACTCGGTAAGTGCGAGAATTATCCGTAGGGGTATTCAGGTGACAAAGAACAGCAAGGCAGTAAGCTCAAAGGATTCTCGGAACAACAGAGAGAATTTCGGGGTATCTTGTAATAACAAGATCAACTGGGAAACATTGTATGAATGGCGAGTATACGTGGTTATCCATAGGAGTTTATCGATAAAAGGGAATTGCAAAAGCGATGAACACAAGTTCTCGGGTTATCAGCGGAGAGTATCTTCAGGGTCTTCACGTGCAGCAGACGATCATCAGTAATAAGGGGCTCTCCGGGTGAAAGTGATAACGAGATCCTAATGTTAGATTTAGCAAAACTCACTTAACCCGAATAGAAGAGAGATCAGAGTCCCAGAGTATAGACAAGGAGTAAAAGATCCTAATACCACCCAATGGCGACGTGGGCCCGTAAGCCACACAGCCATGTCAGTAAAAGTTTAGCAATGACTAGACTCAACTTCGGCCAAGGAGTTGGAAAGGGGGATTCCTACAGGCAGTCGGCTCTAATACCAACTTGTGACGCCCCCGATTTGACCGTACACTAATCATGCACGCAAATGTGTACGATCAAGATCAGGGACTCACGGGAAGATATCACAACACAACTCTAAAACATAAATAAGTCATACAAGCATCATAATACAAGCCAGGGGCCTCGAGGGCTCGAATACAAGTGCTCGATCATAGACGAGTCAGCGGAAGCAACAATATCTGAGTACAGACATAAGTTAAACAAGTTTGCCTTAAGAAGGCTAGCACAAAAGTAGCAACGATCGAAAAGGCAAGGCCTCCTGCCTGGGATCCTCCTAACTACTCCTGGTCGTCGTCAGCGGCCTGCATGTAGTAGTAGGCACCTCCAGTGTCGTAGGAGTCGTCGTCGACGGTGGCGTCTGGCTCCTGGACTCCAGCATCTGGTTGCGACAACCAGGTAGAAAGGAAAGGGGAAAAGAGGGAGAGAAGCAACTGTGAGTACTCATCCAAAGTACTCGCAAGCAAGGAGCTACACTACATATGCATGGGTATATGCGTAAAGGGGCATATCAGTGGACTGAACTGCAGAATGCCAGAATAAGAGGGGGATAGCTAGTCCTGTCGAAGACTACGCTTCTGGCCATCTCCATCTTGCAGCATGTAGAAGAGAGTAGATTGAAGTCCTCCAAGTAGCATCGCATAGCATAATCCTACCCGGCGATCCCCTCCTCGTCGCCCTGTTAGAGAGCGATCACCGGGTTGTATCTGGCACTTGGAAGGGTGTATTTTATTAAGTATCCGGTTCTAGTTGTCATAAGGTCAAGGTACAACTCCGGGTCGTCCTTTTACCGAGGGACACGGCTATTCGAATAGATAAACTTCCCTGCAGGGGTGCACCACATAACCCAACACGCTCGATCCCATTTGGCCGGACACACTTTCCTGGGTCATGCCCGGCCTCGGAAGATCAACACGTCGCAGCCCCACCTAGGCTCAACAGAGAGGTCAGCACGCCGGTCTAAATCCTATGCGCGCAGGGGTCTGGGCCCATCGCCCATTGCACACCTGCACGTTGCGAACGCGGCCGAAAGCAGACCTAGCCTAGTAGACGTTCCAGTCCAATCCGGCGCGCGCCACTCAGTCGCTGACGTCACGAAGGCTTCGGCTGATACCACGACGTCGAGTGCCCATAACTGTTCCCGCGTAGTTGGTTAGTGCGTATAGACCAAATGGCCAGACTCAGATGAAATACCAAGATCTCGTTAAGCGTGTTCAGTATCCGCGAACGCCGACCAAGGCCAGGCCCACCTCTCTCCTAGGTGGTCTCAACCTGCCTTGTCGCTCCGCCATAAAGTAACAGTCGGGGGCCATCAGGAACCCAGGCCCACCTCTACCGGGATGGAGCCACCTGTCCTTTCAGCCCCCTCATCAGAATCACTTGCGGGTACTCAACGAGCCGACCCGACTTTAGTCACCACATGTGTCATGTATATAAAGTATATAGTATATACCCGTGATCACCTCCCGAAGTGATCACGGCCCAGTAGTATAGCATGGCAGACGGACAAGAGTGTAGGGCCATTGAGGGAACACTAGCATCCTATACTAAGCAGTAGGATAGCAGGTAAGGGTAACAACTGTAGCAACAATGACAGGCTATGCAGTAGAATAGGATTAACCGAAAGCAGTAACATGCTACACTCTTCTAATGCAAGCAGTATAGAGAAGAGTAGGCGATATCTGGTGATCAAGGAGGGGGCTTCCCTGGTTGTTCTGGAAAGTAGGAGGGGTCGTCTTCGATGTAGTCGAACACACGAACATCGGCAGCGGTCTCGAAGTCTACCGAAAAGAAGTAACGGAGGGGGAACACAATAAATAACAGAGCAATCAAATATAACACAAAGCAAGACGCGGCGATACGTTGTGCTAGGGGTGACCTAACGTAGGGATAGGTGATACCGGCGAAAGGGGAAACATTCGGGAAAATATCCCCGGTGTTTCGCGTTTTCGGACATATGAACCGGAGGTGAAATGTTGCAGGTTCGCTATGCTAGGGACGCGTGGCTGGCGAACAGGTTGCGTATTCGGATTCGTCTCATCGTTCTGAGCAACTTTCATGTACAAAGTATTTTCATCCGAGTTACGGATTATTGTATATGATTTTTATAAGTTTAAATGATTTTCCAAATTTCCAGGATTTATTTTAATTTGAAAATAAAAGAGAAATTGCTAAATGTACCCAGCCCTGTGTACACAGCAGTTTACACAGGGGCTGACATGTGGGCCAGGGGGACCCAGTTGACCAGTCAATGTTTGATTGGTCAACAGGGGGTGGGGCCCCCGTGTCATTGACAGATTAGGCTAAACAGGGTTTAATTAAGTTAACTAGTGATTAGGTTATTCTAATTATGATTAATTAAGTTAATTAATTCTTTAATTAATTAATTAATTGTTATTGTTATTATTTTTATTATATTTTTTAATTCTTTTTCTTATATAAATGTTCTGGGCAGTGGGCCCCGTTTGGCAGTGGCCCAGAGGCCTATGCGGGTTTGGTCCAGCAGGCGCCTGGAGCGGACAACCCGCCAGGGCGACAGGGAGCCCGCCCAGAAGGGCGCGGCCGCGCTGGCGGGTGCCGGGCGCGCCGGCGGGCGGCGGCGCGAGGGGAGGCGGAGGCCA
>NC_057814.1:26996447-27005147 GCF_018294505.1 Triticum aestivum
GGCGCAGGTGGGGGCCGGCGAGTGCCCGGCAACGGCGGAGCGCCGGGGGAGGCAGAGGGCGCCGGGCGCTGAGGTGGTTGCCCCGATCCAGAAGGGGATCGGGGAGTGGGGAGGGAGCGAATGGAGTGGGGAATCGGGGAGGGAGAAGTGGGAGGGGTTAGGGTTTCGGTCGGGTGGACCGGGATTAAGTGGTGGGGGTGTGGGCCGGCCCGTTCAGGCGGCACAGGCCAGCTGGGCCACGAGGCCCAGCGGTGGGGGGTATGTTGTTCTTTTTTTATTATTAATCTTTTCTATTTTATTTTAGTTACATTTTATTTTAGTGTTAGTAAAAATTATCACTAACACCTAACTTGGTACTTTTAAATAAACTACTGCCACATCAATTCTCATCCCAATTAAAATAGTTTAATATTTTATAAAATTCAAAAGGCATTTATTTTATTATTTAATCCACAGTTTTAATTATTTTGAACACTTAAACATTTTATTAAATTTTGGTTTCTCCGTCATTATTACCCACGATTTATTTATCACATTTACAACATTTTAGTTTTTACTTTTGAAAACTTTAACTGTTCGACTTGATCTTAAATTTGAATTTGGATCGGTTCTAAACTAACACAAGATTAGCAACAGTAATCGTGGTGACGTGGCATCATTACTAGAGGGTTACTGTAGCTTGATTACCCGGGCGTCACACTAATAAACGGGAACAAGTATTCTTGGCCCGTCACGCATATTTGCAAAAAAATAATGTTTGCCTCTTGACTGTAACCCTATTCATATGAAATAAAAATGTTTTAGGGCATCTCCAACGCCGACCCTCTATCTAGCCATAGAGGAGCACCCCTCAAGAAAAAAAGCCATAGAGCAGTAGTGCTCGCAGTACGACTATAAAATTCCAACCGATCTGCTACATATTTTTGCACCTTTAATCTTCAACGGAATAAGCTCTCAATCTACCATAAGATGCTTGATCTCACCTACCAAATGACTATATACAAACCGGCCCATTTATCATTATAGCGGTACTCTGGTTCCTCTTGCGGGGTTTTTTGTCTCCTGTTCTTTTCTGTTTTGTTTCCATCCACTTTTTTGTGGGTTTTGTTTGTTTGCTTTTTCTAATTTTAGTTTTCATGACTCTTTTCTCCAAACTTGTGAACATTCTCAAATTCGAGAACTTTTCTTATATTCAAGAACTTCATTCCATTCTTTTTTTCAAATTTGTGAACTTTTTCCAAATTCACAAGCTTTTTCAATTTTGTTAACCTTTTTAGAAATTTTATCATGTTCGTGAACTTTTTTAAAATCTGCAAACTTTATTCAAATTGATGTACCTTTTCAAAATATGCGAACTTTTTTCAAATCTGAGTTTGTTTAAATTGATGAATATTTTTTTCACCGTCTTTTTTAAAATTTCAAAAATCAATGGTCAATGGTGAGCGCTTATTCGTGAAATAGTCAACTGACGACAAAGCTAATTAATAGATCGTTCTGCCGTGCTTAATCGGCCAGCCCAACACGCTTGCAAGTGAGCGCCGCCTAGAAAAACGGGCGCATGAGCCGCCATATAGTAGCACTCCATGGGAAACCTAGCCAGGATCCCACACCACTTTTTATTTTCACTAATTAATTTCCGGACACGTAGGCTCTGACCTCATGGTTTTGGATGTGGCTTATGTAGTGAAGGAAGATCTTGGTCAGTTGTCGGCCAACGCCACTACAATGTAGTCTTTTTATTGTGTTTTCTCCTTTCTTTGTAAACTACTAATGTATTTTTTTATCTTTTCCTATCTTAATGAAATTGATAGAGCCCATGTCATTGACATCACAAAGAAAAGAAAAATGTGTCCTTTTCGCCCCATGTCCGAAGGCACCCAATGGTCGTAATACGGGTGTCATGTGAGAAAAATGGCAGAAGCACATGCTGACGTAGTAGACGTCCACCAAACCACCAACGTTCCCACATATTCACATGGGGCGTAGGGCACTTGTATGTAACACTAGAGGCTAACGCACGCAACATCGCATCACTCTTCATTCATAGTTATACATTTTCTTTCTCTAGCAGGTTTTTCTAGTCAGTTGTTTTGTTTTTGTTTTATCTGCCTTGGCTGATATCTTGGATTTTATAATTTTCCTGAATAAAAAAATTATTAATTTTAAAAGAGGTTTGCAAATTTCTAAAAAAATTGTGAATTTCAAACAGTTTTCGTGAATTTGAACAAAGTTCACAAATTAAAAAATGTTAACAAACTTTTAAAATAACAAGAACTTTAAAAATATTAATGAATTTTAAAATATATATCCATCTATTTTTCAAAATGTTCAAGTTTTTTAGTATTCGCAAACTTTAGTATTGTTCATGAATTAAAATGTGAAAAGGAAGATGAAAACGGAAAAAAAACGGGAGAAGAGAGAAAATGTAAAAAAATCAAAAGAAAAACAATTAAAACTGATAGATAAAACACAGAAACGAAAGGAAAAACTGACAATACCTTCTAGAACCTACTCCTAGAACCTGCTCAACACCAAAAAAAAAAAGGCCACCACATTATGACTATTAGGGGCGGTGCCAGTGTAGGGTCGTGTACGGGCGGCCGATCCGAGTTAAATATAGGAATCTATGATATCCCTCTACTCCTTGTGGCCACCATTTTAGCAAGCAGATTCGATCGAAGGTTAGGTCAAGCGATGAGCAGGAAGAGAGAAGAAGAAAGAGACGGTTCGCTAGGAGATAGACCACGTAACACTAATCTTCTCTAACTGAGGCAGCAAGGTACCTACCGGGTAACGGGCCACAGATCGAGGCTTGTTGGAGATTCGTGTAGCCTTTTGCATGTAAAGTGGTTGTCACTCGGTAAAACTAGGAACACAGGCGAAATACGAAAATGTATCGAACATTGGTCTTTTTCTAACAACAATATAGTTGAAACCATTGTTTTGGAAAAATCCACTGTTGTTGACTTAACTGAAATCACTATTCCAAAACAGGAAATCTTTCTAAAAATTGAATCCAACTTTTACAAAAATTATTAAAATCACTTGTGTCAAAAAATAAAATGTTCTTTGAAATAATTGAAATGTTTATTTTGAAATAATTCAATCCACACTTTTGAAGTAACTGAAATCACGTTGTGAAATCTGAAATCTTAATAAAAATATTTTAATCTTTTTTTTTGAAATAATAGAAATATTTGTTATGGAAAATAGATAGGATTTACAAAATAATGAAATAATTGAATACATTATCTTCCAATACCTGAAATCAATTTTCGAATATAATATAAATTACAACTTTGAAAAAGTTGATATTCCCTTTACAAAAAAAGGCAATGGTAAAATTTGAAGTCACTTTTCTGAAATAATTGGAATCATTGTTTCAAAATAACCAAAACAATTGAAATCTCTTATGAAAATTATTTTAATTATCTCAATCATCTTGTGAAACAATGGTATTTAAATGAGTTCAAAATATGTTCATATTTGACTTGTTTGAAAGGTCTTGTCATTAGGATTTCAAATATATAAAAAAATAAAAAATTGAAATTTTGATTTAAACGTTATGAATATCACTAAGAAATAAATTGTAGCCTTTTGTATGTGATTAGAGGAGATAGAACGGTAGAGCCGTCCGTGCATCTTGAGTACTCTAACAAAAAGGTGGTGGGACCCAATGGTGATTGTTAGTGTTAAACGAGATGTGATGTAGGCAATACATCATAGTACTTTTGGTGTGGGCCCTTGACAATACGGCATGCTTGGATGGAGGATCCTTCCGCGGTTTCCACCTTTAGAAATGATTTTAGCCAAGCAAATGTCTGTATTTCTGCCCTTGCAATGACAACGGCGGGACAACAATGGCGTGGCATTGTCAACCAGGCCAACACAAGGAGGACCATGGCCATTGCTTTACTGGTCCTTATGATGATGTCTTCTTTTGCCTTGCCATGGCGTAGAAGAAGACATCACCATAAGGACCCGCACAAGAAGACACCATCACAAGGACAAGAAAAGCAACAGCCATGGTTCTCCTTGTGTTGCCCTGGTTGATGGGTGCCATGAAGAGAATAGTCTATTTAAGTTGTGTTGGCAAGTCCTTCCTTGTGTTGTGTTTGGTGTGCTCTGCCTGTTGTTTATATAGGGGGAAATCATATCCTCGATGAATGTCGCTCAATAGTTTCTTGTACTTATCTATCTCCTACATTAATGTTGAGATATCTTGCTATGTTGCTTCTTGCATTAATGTTGGGCATGCCTGTGTAAGCATTAATTGTATTTATTAGATCTTATCTTCAAGTGAAACCTAATGCCGATGCTCATATGAAATTGAAATCAAATCTTAGGCAACGATTGAATCTTGCATTTACATTCTCTAATGGTACTACATTGGTATTGATATCATGATATCGCTTTAGGCAGTCTACATGATGTGTTCTATCCTGATGTAGTCTGTTTCTGTGGTGCCCTTAGGTTGTTGCTAAGAGTGCATGATCCTACTGTTGCTTCGGGACTAAAGAAACTGGATCTATTGGAAAGAAATAGATTTGCATTCTTCTAGTGTGTGGTGGATCCACAAGTGACTTTGACAGAGCTAGAGTATGAAGCACTAGCACAATAGAACAAACTTATTGGGATTTGTTGTAAATAATCAGCACTCTCAGAAGGCAAACATATAGATGGGCACTACACACGCTTACAAAATACAAATCGATCGATACATATATATACTTATAGATAACTTCAAAAAACAGAGCAACTTAAAAGAAAAAAGCAAATGGCACATTCTAATTCATCAAGTAGAGATCAAATGGTGAGTTCATCCGTTCATTAATCAGCAAACTAGCACCCGACGGTGAACCACCTCCGGCCAGCCGACGGCCGACTGGCGCGCTCCGCCTTCCTCTTCTCCTCCTCGCACGCGCACTTGGCCTCCTTCAGCTTCTTCACCTGCGATCATCATTTCCAATGGAAAAATGGTTTCAGCAGCTCGATCAGGGTTGCAGTGTACATTTTGCAGTCGACACTCAACAGGTCGAGATCACTGATGCAATGTGATGGCCTCGATGCATCGATGGACGGAGCTCATGTACCGTACCTTGGCTGCGTGGCTGGGTTTGTTGCGGTTGAGCTGGCGGGCGCCCCTCTGCAGGATCTGCGCGGCGCTCCAGCTGGCCCCGGCGCCGCCTCCCGCCGCGGCCGCGGCGCGCGCGCGCATGGCGGGCTCCGGCAGCGGCGGCTCGGACCACGCGCAGTCCTCGGCCGGGCGCGGCACCGGCATCGGCATCGGGAGGGACGACGCGGCAGCCTTGCCGCTCCCGGAGCCGTCGAGGTCGAGCTCGCAGCTGAGCTGCCTGATGCGCGACTCGAGCAGGTTGAGGCGGTCCATGAGCGTGCCCCTCACGTCGCGCGCGTCCTGCGGCTGGAGCGCCGACGGCATGGACTTGCTGTGCTGGTGCCGCGGCGCCGGGCGCGCGCCGTCGCCCTCGGCGACCGAGGACGGCCGCCGCTCCTCCTCCAGCTGCCTCAGCTGCCACCATCAACAAGAACGCGTCACGATCGGGACCGGCGCCGGCCACGCGCACGCGCGGCGGCACGGCAGCGATGGCAAACTGGCAGTGCGGTGTGCAACAGTGCAAGTAACCTATGGTCTGTAAGCACGTACCCGTAGGTCGATCTGGTCGAGGCGGCCGAGCAGGCTGTCGGGCGGCGGTGGCGCGGGGAGGGCGCTGATGAGCACGCGGCGCTCGGATCCGACCAGCACCTCGGCGGCCATTGTCGACGTGGAGCACAGTACCGACTACTGATGACCTCGCAGCAGCCAGGTGGAGTGAGGGAGATATAAAGGAGGAGGAGGCCATCGGCATGCCTGGTAGGAGGGGGGAGTGAAGATCGGCGGGGTGTGTGGACTGGCCGGGTCTTCTCCTTCCTCCGCCGCCTTGATCTCATCTACCTTCTGCCTCACCGCCACCACTCGGTCTCCATGATCCGTGAATTCAGAGCGTGGAACGGTTCAGAGAAACAAAAGACCATAGCGTACGCTAGCTGGGCCGTCGATCCAACCAGTGAACTAGGCTGGGCCGATTCGTCCATCTCAGTAAGCAAGCCTTGTTTTGTTATTTTTTTAGGGGAAGTAAGCAAGCCTTGCTGACATTATTATCTCTGTCAGGTTTCAACTTTTTTTTATCTCTGTCTGTGTTGGACCTTACAGTAGGGCTTTGGGTTTTGCTTCATATTCCCTAGAATTTTGGAGAATTTTTCCGAAGCACACATGTGAATGTACTTCTAAAAAAACAAATATGTGCTTGTTTCTCGTGGAAGCACAGATTTGCATCCGCGACAAGCAAATCTATGCTTCTATTTGCTTTCATCAAAAGTACAGTTTGTGCTTCCACGAGAAGTACAATCATGCTTCCGCGAGAAGCACATTCTATGCTTTCTCGAATAAAGAGAAAATCACGACCTCTGCTTCAGAAAAAGATGAAAACCGCAACCACTCTTCCGGGCTCCTTTTTTACCCTTTTTTGGAATTTGTTTTTATTGTTGATTTTTTCCAAAAAAAAAATCTCCGTGAGAAAAAAAATCGTCGAAACCTATTAACACGGGATCTAGTTTCAAAGATCTCGAGGCAAGAAATGCAATGGTCAAAATGGTTTTGTATTCCACACATGGTTCAAAACATAAAATGTTTATTTAAAAAATCTACGAAAAAAAGGAAAATTACCAAGTTGCAACAAGCGGCGCACACGGGGTGGGCCAATTGTCAGCGCTGGAGAAGGTGATGACTGATGAGTGACCTTTACAAGGGGTAACCCTTAACTAGTGATTTGGCTGATTTCGTACAATCTTTCTAGAGAGGTCCTAATTAGCGCTTGGCCAGTTCTTTTGTGCGGCTTAAAAAAATAAGTTGCCTCTCCCCAGCTTAAGAAATAAGCCACTTCTCAAATTTATTGAGACTTCTAAATTAATTATCCCATAACTAGTTTAGAAGCCATAATGAATAAGAGAGGCGGCTTATGGAATAAGGTTGGGAGGTGGCTGATGAGCACGCACGCCTCGCACTAGCGGGCCGGCCCACAAAAGCAGCCCCTTGCCCGCTCTTGTTCTACCTCGCGTATGTGCGCTTGTTTGCTCGATTCAGGGTTAACCCTATTCGATCGATTCAGGGTTGACTGGTCAACCATACACCATTGACTTTTTGGGAATAAAATCTCTGGTCTGATTTCATTTTGTAAATTTGGAAAAATCATGGATTTTTTGGATACAAGAAATTCTCACACATTTAATAAAAGTTCATGAATTCAAAAAAGTTATAAAGTTTTGAAAAAAACTCAATAATTGGAAAAAATGTTCACGAATTTAAAGAGTTCATGCATTTTAAAAACATTATACGGAGTAGGAAAAAGTTGATGAATTCAAAAAAGGTCATAAATTTAGAAAACAATTGTGGATTTGAAAAAAAATCCCAAAACGAAAAA
This sequence comes from Triticum aestivum, assembly GCF_018294505.1. NCBI lineage: Eukaryota > Viridiplantae > Streptophyta > Magnoliopsida > Poales > Poaceae > Triticum > Triticum aestivum. The sequence continues at coordinate 27,003,926 of NC_057814.1, forward strand.
GTGCAGCCTCACCTTTTTTGAATTTACGTGTCCTGTGTAATAACCAAACCTAGCCGCCTGGGCCAGCATGGCTCGGCTTAGGGTCAAATGTGACTGGCACGACAAGGCTTGCCAGGGCACGTTTAGTACGTACACAGGCAGGGCCATGCCGGCCCGCGTCCCAGCCTCTCAGGCACGGCCAGGGAAACGGGTCGGTCCATCGGCACGTTTAGCCCACCAGCCCACATAATTTTAGGCCTATTGGGCTGTGTTCAGCTAATTTTTGTATGATTTTGCGCCTATTTGGGCTGTCTTTGGGCTAATATATAAAAATTCTGAAAAATAAAAAAGGTTAAACCCGTGTTTCCCAGTTTCCACTCAACCCTAGATCGCCGAGTCACCCTCAAAAACCCCGGCGACGCTGAGACCTCTGCCACCTTCCTCCGGGTAGCTCACCCGCGCGCCACCTTCCCTTCCCTGACTAGGCGCTGAGAATCAGAGTTCATACGCTGGGCGACGTAATTGTCTATCCTATTCTATTCTTCTACAACCCTAATTGCCCTATTAAGCGTCCCCATTTGCTTTCTGCTTCAGCACTGGGAATCAATGACGCAGAAAAACAGCAGGGCTGCGATCGATCGAACAAGAGGGTCGACCAGGGATCAAAGAGCCATTAACAGAGCTATCAGACGCGGCGATGTGGCTAATTACACAAGAGGCTTGACCAGGGAGCAAAGGACTATTACGAGAAGTATCAAACGCGGAGACGCATCGCCATCGGTGATCGCAACTGGGATTACCACTTGTCGCAGAAAGAAAAGACAGCAGACCTATCGTGAACAATGGATACCTAGAATGGAGAGATGTGAGTCTCCTTGACTAAATTCAGGTTAACTGTTTTTTTTTTGCTTCTTCCACCTTCTCTACCTAGTCTTTACCTAATAATAAAGAGAATTGAGTTTTTGCCCGTACGTCGTCGCGCGCGATTTTGCATAAAAGTCCCTCGGTTTATTCGAATTCAACCCGCAGTCCTATATAACGTGTGTTCCTAAGAAAACGTTTCGTTTTTGCAAAATAGCCCCTGCAGTCATTGAAATTCAGCCCACAGTCCTTATATTCCTTATTTTATAAGGCCTAATAATAAAGAGAATTGGGTTTCTGGCCGTACATCGTCACGCACGATTTTGCATAAAAGTCCCTCGGTTTATTCGAATTCAACCCGCGGTCCTATATAAAGTGAGTT
>NC_057814.1:27006445-27007372 GCF_018294505.1 Triticum aestivum
GTCCTTATATTCCTTATTTTATAAGGCCTAATAATAAAGAGAATTGGGTTTCTGCCCGTACATCGTCACGCACGATTTTGCATAAAAGTCCCTCGGTTTATTCGAATTCAACCCGCGGTCCAATATAAAGTTTGTTCCTGAGAAAACGTTTCATTTTTCAAAATAGCCCCTGCAGTCATTGAAATTCAGCCCACGGTCCTTATATTCCTTATTTTATAAGGCCTAATAATAAAGAGAATTGGGTTTCTGCCCGTACGTCGTCCCACGCGATTTTGCGTAAAAGTCCCTCGGTTTATTTGAATTCAACCCGCAGTCCTATATAAAGTGTGTTCATGAGAAAACGTTTCGTTTTTGCAAAATAGCCCCTGCAGTCGTTGAAATTCAGCCCACAGTCCTTATAGGCCTTATTTTATATGGCCTAATAAGAAAGAGCATTGGGTTTCTGCCCGTACGCCGTCGCGCGCGATTTTGCATTAAAGTCTCTCGGTTTATTCGAATTCAACCCGCAGTCCTATATAAAGTGTGTTCCTGACAAAACGTTTCGTTTTTGCAAAATAGCCCCAACAGTCGTTGAAATTCAGCCCACGGTCCTTATATTCCTTATTTTATAAGGCCTAATAATAAAGAGAATTGGGTTTCTGCCCGTACGTCGTCGCATGCAATTTTGCATAAAAGTCCCTCGGTTTATTCAAATTCAACCCGCAGTCCTATATAAAGTGTGTTCATGAGAAAACGTTTCGTTTTTGCAAAATAGCCCCTACAGTCGTTGAAATTCAGCCCACAGTCCTTATATTCCTTATTTTATAAGGCCTAATAATAAAGTGAATTGGGTTTCTGCCCGTACGTCGTCGCGCGCGATTTTGCATAAAGTCCCTCGGTTTATTCGAATTCAACCCGCAGTCCTATATAAAGTGTGTTCCTGAGAAA
>NC_057814.1:27007673-27010313 GCF_018294505.1 Triticum aestivum
AATAGCCCCTGCAGTCGTTGAAATTCAGCCCACAGTCCTTATATATATATTCCTTATTTTATAAGGCCTAATAATAAAGAGAATTGGGTTTCTGCCCGTACGTCGTCGCGCGCGATTTTGCATAAAAGTCCCTCGGTTTATTTGAATTCAACCCGCAGTCCTATATAAAATGTGTTCTTGAGAAAACATTTCATTTTTGCAAAATAGCCCCTGCAGTCATTGAAATTCAGCCCATAGTCCTTATATTCCTTATTTTATAAGGCCTCATCCATTCCAGACTCCACCGCCGGCCACTCACCGCCGCTTGGCGCCGGAGTCCACGCTGCAAAAGCCAAGTAATCGAGCTAGGGTCGTAGGGGAACGGCGACGGGGCTCCTCGAAGCCAAGTAATCAAGCAAGGGTCCCTGGGGAACGGCGACGGGGCTCCTAGGAGGGTGGCGGCGCTCCTGGCGACGAGCACCAAGCGGAGGCGAGGAGGTGGCGGGGTTCTTGGTGGTCGCCGGCGTGGCGAGGGCCGAAGGGGTCGCCGACGCGGGCGTCGGGTGCGGTCGGAGCAGAGGAACTCAGGCTGCGGCGCTGGGTGTGCGGTCGGAGCAGAGGAACGTGGGCTGCAGCGCGGCACAGGAAGGCGGGGCTTGTGCTGGAGCTTGAGGGCGCGACCGCCATGGCATGCGTCCAGATGATGGCAGAGTGCCAGGCGTGGCTTGGCGTCGCTAAGAGCGACGAGGTCGTCGCCGCCGGCTTCCGCGCCATGCTGGACCAGATGCTGCAGTCCCCTGCGCCGTCGTCGTGGGACGCCTGCGTTCTGCTGAGAGACGAGGTGAAGATTCAGAAAAATTGAACAAAGATTTGTCCGTCATAATAGATGGACGCTCTCGGGAAAGAGAAAATCGGGGTTCACAGGGCAGCTGCACACTGCACGGGCCACCATCCAAGCCGCCCCATCATCCTTGCGCTACCTCAAGCCGAGCGCACGCATATCCACGCGCCAACCGGCGAGATCTGGGCCTGAAGCGCCGCAGTAAGGCGTCGTCGGAGGGTGAGCTGGACATGACCACGCAGATCCGGAGCCCGGAGCCCCGGGGCAGATCCACGCGGCCCCATCAAGTAGCCGCCGAGCTCGACGGTGAGCAAGCCACCGCTGCTCGCCTCAGCCATAGGCCCAGCCAGCCCCCGCACGCGCAGGCTCGGCCAACAGGAGCCGCGCTTCAACCAGCCGACGAACGTGAACCGTCGGTCGCGGACGAGACGGCCTGGGAAATCAGATCGTCACGGGTGGGAAGGGAGGATCAAGGGCTTGGTTAGGGAGATCCGGGCGCCATGGTCAAGGAGAGGGCGGTGCTTGGTTAGTTGTGGAGGAGGGAAGGGAGAGGGGAACGAGGCGCCGTCGACTGAAGCAAGAAGGGCGCGTGGGTGGTGTGTGGAGCACGGATAGAGACGAGAGGAAGGAGAGCACCGCTGATGGTTGGGTTCGTCGGCGCACTGGATGTTTTATTAAGATAAAGAGTGTTTCAAATTCTTATCGCTTTAAAAAATTCATGCTTTTCAATATTGCTCGAAATTCATGTTTTTCACGCTTTTGAAAACATTGCTCGAAATTCCCAAAAAATGTTCCAACTTTTACAAAAATCATTTAAAATTGGTCACAAATTTTTAAAAATTCTCTTTCACAAAAAACTTGTGTTCAATTTTTTTTCATTTTCAAAACATGTTTCAATTCTAATTAAATATGATTTTTATTATTTTTAGTTATTTAAAAGAAAAGGAATATTTGTGTTCTTCAAAATATAAAATACAAAGCTGATCACTAGACTATTCTATGCAACACTAGTCTTCTATCAGATGTTAGGGTGACTTCTTTACGTCCACTTCATATTTCACACAGAGCAGGTTTTACAATATTTTTCGTCCGTTGCAACGCACGGGCATTTGTCCTAGTAGTATGTAATTATGTATAGCTCATATCGATTTGGATTTTGATTAGATCTGGATCAATGGTTCTTGGACGCCGCTGCTGACGAGGAAGAGTTTGGCTGCCATGACCTTGGTGATAAAGTTGTTTCAGACAGTGCTTACGAAGAGAAACCATTCGGGGACAATGTTGTTGACCTACTTCCTCCTGCAAATGACTATACTGTCTCGCTCGCTTTGTTCGACGGTAATTAATTAATTACGCTGCTAAATGCTAATGATGAGATTAATTTCCAAGTTTTTATTCAGTCATTACTAGTTAATGAAATGATTTTAAACATTACAATCTTATCCAGGAGATGATATGTTATTTGCGTGCTCGGGCATAACCCTACCTGTGACGCCCGGGTAATTAAGCTATAGTAATCCCACGCTAATGGTGCCACGTTACCTCCGTTACTGTTGCTAATCTATCGTTAGATCAAACCGGTCCAAAATTCAAATTCAAAATATGATAAATAATAAAAGTTTTCAAACATTAAAATAAAAATGTTCGGTTTGTACTAAATATTACATAGATAATTATGGTGTAGAAGACACAGTTTTATAAAATGCATAAATATTTTAAATTGAATTAAAACAAAAGAGAAAATAAATAAAAGAAAGAAAATACAAAAGAGAAAAACAAAAGACCAAAAAAAAAGGAAGAGAAACCCCCCGGGCTTCGGC
>NC_057814.1:27011021-27018329 GCF_018294505.1 Triticum aestivum
GTTTCGCTCTGCTCGCGGGCGCGCCCTGCCTCGCGCGGCCTTCCGCCCCTGCCACTCGCTGGCCTCGCCCCACTTCACATCCCCTCCCCCGCGCGTGACCTGGCCACTCCGGCCACCGCTCGCTCGGCCTCCCTCGCCGCACTCCGCCCGGCCCCGCAGCTTCCCTGCTCGCTGGCGCTCGCGCTCAGGCGACGCCACGCCCGGCGCTCGCGCCCATCGGGCGCCCTGTGCTCGTTCGCCCGCAACGCCCGACCCGCTATGGCCCAGGGCCCTATGACAAAGGGGCCCCACCCCTTGAACGTTTTAAAATAAAGAATGAATATAAAAAAACTAAATAAATAATAATTAAAATAATTAATTAAGTTAATTAATCCTATTTAATTAATCTGATTAACTAGTTAGTTTAATTAAATCGTAATTAGATTAGTTAAACCCTCATTAGACTAAACAGTCAATGACGAACGGGACCCACACGTCAGTTGACCAGTCAACGCCTCTGTTGACTGCTGACGTCATGCTGACGTCAGCGTGCACTGTTCTAGATAATGTTCGATTAAAATAATTAAATAAATGCTAAAAAGTGATTTAAATCTTTTAAAATTAATATAAAATAAACCGTACTTCGGATGAAAATACTTTGTACATGAAAGTTGCTCAGAACGACGAGACGAATCCGGATACGCAGCCCGTTCGTCTGCCACACATCGCTAGCATAGCAAACACGCAACTTTCCCCCTCCAGTTCATCTGTCCGAAAACGCGAAACACCGGGGATATTTTCCCGGATGTTTCCGCCCTTCACCGGTATCACCTCATACCGCGTTAGAACACGTCTAGCTCTGCCTGTTGTCCTGTTATGCACTTGCTTGCTATGTATTTACTGTTTCTTGCCCCTCTTCTCTTCGGTATACCCCGACGATGTTGATGCCCCTGGGTCGACTACGTCACCGACGACCCCTCCTTGTCTGAGCAACCAGGCAAGCCCCCCCCCCCTTGATCACCAGATATCGCCTATTCTTCTCTATACAGCTTGCATTAGAGTAGTGTAGCATGTTACTGCTTTCGGTTAATCCTATTCTGCTGCATAGCCTGTCATTGTTGCTACAGTTGTTACCCTTACCTGCTATCCTACTGCTTAGTATAGGATGCTAGTGTTCCATCAGTGGCCCTACACTCTTGTCCGTCTGCCATGCTATACTACTGGGCCGTGATCACTTCGGGATGTGATCACGGGTATATACTATAAACTTTATATACATGACACATGTGGTGACTAAAGTCGGGTCGGCTCGTTGAGTACCCGCAAGTGATTCTGATGAGGGGGCTGAAAGGACAGGTGGCTCCATCCCGGTAGAGGTGGGCCTGGGTTCCTGACGGCCCCCGACTGTTACTTTGTGGCGGAGCGACATGGCAGGTTGAGACCACCTAGGAGAGAGGTGGGCCTGGCCCTGGTCGGCGTTCGCGGATACCTAACACGCTTAACGAGATCTTGGTATTTGATCTGAGTCTGGCCATTTGGTCTATACGCACTAACCAGCTACGTGGGAACAGTTATGGGCACTCGACGTCGTGGTATCAGCCGAAGCTCTTCTTGACGTCAGCGACGGAGCGGCGCGCGCCGGATTGGACTGGAACGCCTGCTAGGCTAGGTCTGCTTCCGGCCGCCCTCGCAACGTGGAGGTGTGCAATGGGCGATGGGCCCAGACCCCTGCGCGCATAGGATTTAGACCGGCGTGCTGACCTCTCTGTTGAGCCTAGGTGGGGCTGCGACGTGTTGATCTTACGAGGCCGGGCATGACCCAGACCCAGAAAAGTGTGTCCGGCCAAATGGGATCGAGCGTGTTGGGTTATGTGGTGCACCCCTGCAGGGAAGTTTATCTATTCGAATAGCCGTGTCCCTCGGTAAAAGGACGACCCGGAGTTGTACCTTGACCTTATGACAACTAGAACCGGATACTTAATAAAATACACCCTTCCAAGTGCCAGATACAACCCGGTGATCGCTCTCTAACAGGGCGACGAGGATGGGATCGCCGGGTAGGATTATGCTATGCGATGCTACTTGGAGGACTTCAATCTACTCTCTTCTACATGCTGCAAGATGGAGATGGCCAGAAGCATAGTCTTCGACAGGATTAGCTATCCCCCTCTTATTCTGGGATTCTGCAGTTCAGTCCACTGATATGGCCCTTTACACATATACCCATGCATATGTAGTGTAGCTCCTTGCTTGCGAGTACTTTGGATGAGTACTCACGGTTGCTTTTCTCCCTCTTTTCCCCTTTCTATACCTGGTTGTCGCAACCAGATGCTGGAGTCCAGGAGCTAGAGATCCCGAGGATGATTCTACATGCAGTTCGGCTTCGAGTAGTAGTTAGGAGGATCCCAGGCAGGTGGCCTGCGCCTCTTTCGATCTGTATCCCAGTTTGTGCTATCCTTCTTAAGGCAAACTTGTTTAACTTATGTCTGTACTCATATATTGTTGCTTCCGCTGACTCGTCTATGATCGAGCACTTGTATTCGAGCCCTCGAGGCCCCTGGCTTGTATTATGATGCTTGTATGACTTAATTATGTTTTAGAGTTGTGTTGTGATATCTTCCCGTGAGTCCCTGATCTTGATCGTACACATTTGCGTGCATGATTAGTGTACGATTGAATCGGGGGTGTCACAAGTTGGTATCAGAGCCGACTGCCTGTGGGAATCCCCCTTTCCAACTCCTTGGCCGAAGTTGAGTCTAGTCATTGCTAAACTTTTACTGACATGGCTGTGTGGCTTACGGGCCCACGTCGCCATTGGGTGGTATTAGGATCTTTTACTCCTTGTCTATACTCTGGGACTCTGATCTCTCTTCTATTCGGGTTAAGTGAGTTTTGCTAAATCTAACATTAGGATCTCGTTATCACTTTCACCCGGAGAGCCCCTTATTACTGATGATCGTCTGCTGCACGTGAAGACCCTGAAGATACTCTCCGCTGATAACCCGAGAACTTGTGTTCATTGCTTTTGCAATTCCCTTTCATCGATAAACTCCTATGGATAACCACGTATACTCGCCATTCATACAATGTTTCCCAGTTGATCTTGTTATTACAAGATACCCCGAAATTCTCTCTGTTGTTCCGAGAATCCTTTGAGCTTACTGCCTTGCTGTTCTTGGTCACCTGAATACCCCTAAGGATAATTCTTGCACTTACCGAGTATCCGCTCATCCCTAGTTGATTCAAGTATTTCACAAAAGTGTTCAAACTACCATTCGATCTTCCGAAAATCCTCAGGAGCCTTTTTCTCTTGAAATTCTTGCTTACTTGCATTATGATTAATCTTAAGTCTCGTAATCTTATTGGCATCTCTTGTCATTATCATTTTGAGTCCGTTGATTCAATCTGTTGCGAATGCTCGCAATCCTCAATCAGAGCCTAGAATTCATCCTTCCGGATCAGATGTCATTTGAAACGTGAGCTGGTTCTCGCCAATCAAATTGTCGTCGATTTTGCCCCTATGTCTATTGAACTTATCCATCCTTGATCAGAGCGTCTGTTTCTGATCCTTCGCTTTGTAAATCATAATTCCTTTGCAATTGAGCTCTAAGTTACTTAGTTGTTTCTATAATCCAAGGTCTTTGCATTGATTCTACCTATGGTTGTGTGCCGATACTCACATCAGATCCTTTATGGACCATCAGAACCTTGTTGGATTTTATTCGACAACGTCCTTCATATTCAATCACTTTGGAAGTTCTTTCCCTGATACATAATGCCTTTAGTAAATTGTATCCTCTCGTTTTGTCACCCATGCTCTACTATCGAGCTTGGGTTAATTACCCCTGAAGCTTGTGGTATATGTTTCCACGATGCCCCGATGGGTTGAACCTATGCCTTTCATAGTATGTGTGAACTCGTATTTTGCCAGATAAAAAATTTCAACACTGCAACTTCATCAAACGCGAGAAGTGAATGAAAGGGTATGCATTGGAGAAGTGGGAGTCGACCTTGAACTTTGTGTCCATGCCCATGGACACGATGTAGATCCTATCATAGAAGCTTCTTGTAATAATAACTATTTCCTTGATATGATATCGTCTAGTATATGTGAATTGATCCTTTTGCAATCGTGGTTCCGACCATGTTCTCCTTTAAATACCATTTCTCGTGCAAGTTTAAGCACTTGTCCTCTGCAGAGCAATACCCCCGTCCAACCTCTACTTTGGTCTGTCGTCGAGTATTACCCACCTGGTATCTCGAGAATGCCAAGGAACTACTTAACTTCTTATGAGTTCTTCATCAACTAATATTCTTGCCGATTCCATTTTTCCAACGGGTTCTGAGTTGTTAGAACCCCTCAAAGACACCGATAAGTGAATCAATTCCGCACTCCGATTCAATAACTCTAAGTAATTTTTGTTGCTTACGAGTTTAATAATCCTTCAAGTCATTCCTAGCCTGCTCGGCTATGTCATTATCGTGCCAATTTTAACTGTGCTACCTGGACCTTCCCAGCGCACAAATTTTGACAGTGAGCTAATCTTGCGTCGATCTTCCTCGTCATATCACTTCTCCTTGAACAGCAAACTTGATTTCGAGTTTGTGTCCTACCCGTGGTTCCAATAACCTTTCGCTTTCATCATTCCTTTGACTTGATGTCATCGTCGATCAATTACATCTTCTTGAAAACCTCTCGACAAATTTGTCGTGATCATTGTCAACAATTTGAGTTCTTCCAAGTTGTGTGTCGAAATTCAGGATGAGAAATACCATCCTTGCCCCTCGATGGATTGTGTTATCATCGACAACATTCTTGCCTCCCCTCAACACAAACTTGTTCATATTTTGTGTTGTATCTTGATTTCCCTGCTATCCAACCTATGTTATGTTCTACCGTGGAGTATTACCATCTTTGATGTCAAGAATGTCGTGAGCATTACTCCACCTCTTAAGAATTCTTGGTACAGTGATACTTCTCACAAGCACCATTATTTCTTGGTCCCCGTATTGACTAACCGGGAATATCAACAACTGAACGATGATGTTTGGGTTCTGTACTTCTAGCAGCCCTATTGCTTTGAAGTTAATGGTCGATAGTTCATTCTTAGACTATTGGCTATTGAATCACCATTCTAACATTGATCATGCTACCTAAGCCAATATTTTGGGTACACCTTTCAACCCATGTTTAATTGTGTATGTTTTCCTCGAGCATACATCATTACATCATTTGATCTGACAAGTGTTATCTCCTTGTTCGCATAATTGTGGAAATCTATCTTTAGTAAAACTCGAGGAATTGTCGCTGAGTCCATCAGCCACCCCCTCATCATTTCCCTGGTTTAATGATGAATTTTTGTTTCGGAACTCGCTTCCATAGTTCATTTCCTAAGAATTTTACCATGTCATCTCGTCAATTGTGTTGCACCTTTTCTTCTTAGGCATCCTGAGTCTGAGGTTTCCTAACACCGATCAGATTGAATCTCGGTCAGCTATGATGGTTGGAGCATATTTTCAAGAGTTATAACATTGGTCTTTATATGACCCGGTAAGGTGAGGTCATGCCTAGCACACTTGACCGGAGGACCTATTGTTATAGTTCTTCCTTTCAGCAAGGTTATCCATTCTTCCATGAGAAAATTGTAAGACTTATTCTACAAGCTTTTCCTGATGGATCCTTCCTGTATCCAAAGTCTCATCTTTGCTTGAAGACCATGTCAATGCTATCTCGAAGCATGTCTGTGGTACTCCGATTTCCAATAAGAGCATTTGAAGAACAATGCTAAATTTTCTTTGTCCATTATCCAAACACCGTTGTATGGGTGATGTCAAGAAATTTCTCTCCCCTTACCTAAAGGGTTTTCTACTTCTATCCAATCATGGATATCATGCTCTGCTTACCCTTGGGAAGGATATACCCCTAAAATATGTGTTTAAACACATTTTCCTTTCCATTGTTCCGTTAATCTGATAAACACCTTTTCCTTTCCATTGTTTTCTTTAACCTTTCTGGTGATCACTTTGTTCTAAGCAGTATTAATTCCCTGCTTATGTGAACACCTCGGTGTACAACCCTGTCAGTAAGACCCCGTTACTTTTGTTGATGAAATTTCGGTAACCGCCGATGGAAGAGAACTTTGCCTACTGGTCCGCCTCGTTTCAACGAGCAGGAAAATGGTTCTCTTCGTCCCTCGCCCTTGGTACCGACGTTGTTGCCGACATAATCGACAGGCTACCCTCTGACATGTCTTGCTATCATGACCGTGCAAGATGTCACCGTTCCTCCTACTTTTAATCCACATGGTGGGCCCATAACCCACAGTTCCACAGGATCGAAACCTGACTCTCCTGTACACCCCCTGTTCCCAAGGTTGTTCCTCGCGCATGGCCTCATATATAATTCACGAGCCACCTCCCGAGAGATCATCAATTATGGTATCAGACACAAAACTTATTCCCATTGATCTGGACCCCTTTTACACTTTGTTTCAGGCATCGAACGATTGCCTACCCGCTTGAAACTTCTCATGGTACCTTCTTACTTTGCTCTCGATATTTTCTTAAAGTTCCAGTTCGAGAGTTACTTTCCGCCCCCTTCCCCGATGTTAGCTACCAGATAGTCAACCTTGCAGAGGTCCGTTCTCCCGGAATACCCCCTTTATATATTCGTAAGTACGATTGAGTTCCAGAAGAAAGGATGCCGACTTCAGCATGATGACCTGAAGCAAAGAAATGAAGACATCAACATAATGGATCGACCTCCCTGAGAATAGCAACCAAGAACGAGAAGACTCGTTATAATTTCGCGACCAAATCCCTTCCCCCTTACTCCCCCTCTTAAATCTCGGGACGAGATTTCTTGTAGTGGAGGAGAATTGTGACGCCCGGGTAATTAAGCTATAGTAATCCCACGCTAATGGTGCCACGTTACCTCCGTTACTGTTGCTAATCTATCGTTAGATCAAACCGGTCCAAAATTCAAATTCAAAATTTGGTAAATAATAAAAGTTTTCAAACATTAAAATAAAAATGTTCGGTTTGTACTAAATATTACATAGAAATTATGGTGTAGAAGACACAGTTTTATAAAATGCATAAATATTTTAAATTGAATTAAAACAAAAGAGAAAATAAATAAAAGAAAGAAAATACAAAAGAGAAAAACAAAAGACCAAAAAAAGGAAGAGAAACCCCCCGGGCTTCGGCCCAGCTGACCACAGGCCCAACTGGGCCAACCCACCAGGCCCAGCCGGCCACTCCTCCCCCACTCCCCCTTATCCACTCCCCCCCTCCCGAAACCCTAACCCCCACTTTCCCCACTCGTCC
>NC_057814.1:27018459-27041935 GCF_018294505.1 Triticum aestivum
CTCGTTTCTCCAGCGCCGCCGCGCTCCCCGCGTTGGAGCCCCACCCCGCCGGCGCGCCCGCTCACGAGTGGATCTGGATCGGGGGCAACCGACGCCCCCGACCCGTCGCGCGCCATAGCCCCACCGCCCTCGTCGCTGGCAACCCGGACGCCGTCCCGATCTCGTCGCCCCGTCCACGGCTGTGCCGTCGCTGGACCCTGCCCGGAACTACATCGAGCCCGCCTCCCCGACGCCACGTCGCCGAACGCCATCGTCTTCGTCCTCTTCGTCGCCGAACCGCCCCGACCTCGTCGCGTCGTCCCCGTCTTCCTCCCCGCGTCCCACTGCCCATCCCCTACGGCCATCGTGAGCCCCTCCTCTCCTCCTCTCTTCCCCCGCGCCCGTAGCTCGCCCGCTCCGGCGCCCATCGCACGCGAGCCCCGCTCACTTGCCGCCCTTGCCGCCCGCACACCGTCGTTGCTCGCCCTCCGCCCTGCGTCGTCCGCGGCCGGCCACACGCGTGCGCGCGGCACTCACCGCGCCGTCCGCCGTCCCGTTTCGCTCTGCTCGCGGGCGCGCCCTGCCTCGCGCGGCCTTCCGCCCCTACCACTCGCTGGCCTCGCCCCACTTCACATCCCCTCCCCCGCGCGTGACCTGGCCACTCCGACCACCGCTCGCTCGGCCTCCCTCGCCGCACTCCGCCCGGCCCCGCAGCTTCCCTGCTCGCTGGCGCTCGCGCTCAGGCGACGCCACGCCCGGCGCTCGCGCCCATCGGGCGCCCTGTGCTCGTTCGCCCGCAACGCCCGACCCGCTATGGCCCAGGGCCCTATGACAAAGGGGCCCCACCCCTTGAACGTTTTAAAATAAAGAATGAATATAAAAAAACTAAATAAATAATAATTAAAATAATTAATTAAGTTAATTAATCCTATTTAATTAATCTAATTAACTAGTTAGTTTAATTAAATCGTAATTAGATTAGTTAAACCCTCATTAGACTAAACAGTCAATGACGAACGGGACCCACACGTCAGTTGACCAGTCAACGCCTCTGTTGACTGCTGACGTCATGCTGACGTCAGCGTGCACTGTTCTAGATAATGTTCGATTAAAATAATTAAATAAATGCTAAAAAGTGATTTAAATCTTTTAAAATTAATATAAAATAAACCGTACTTCGGATGAAAATACTTTGTACATGAAAGTTGCTCAGAACGACGAGACGAATCCGGATACGCAGCCCGTTCGTCTGCCACACATCGCTAGCATAGCAAACACACAACTTTCCCCCTCCAGTTCATCTGTCCGAAAACGCGAAACACCGGGGATATTTTCCCGGATGTTTCCGCCCTTCACCGGTATCACCTCATACCGCGTTAGAACACGTCTAGCTCTGCCTGTTGTCCTGTTATGCACTTGCTTGCTATGTATTTACTGTTTCTTGCCCCTCTTCTCTTCGGTATACCCCGACGATGTTGATGCCCCTGGGTCGACTACGTCACCGACGACCCCTCCTTGTCTGAGCAACCAGGCAAGCCCCCCCCCTTGATCACCAGATATCGCCTATTCTTCTCTATACAGCTTGCATTAGAGTAGTGTAGCATGTTACTGCTTTCGGTTAATCCTATTCTGCTGCATAGCCTGTCATTGTTGCTACAGTTGTTACCCTTACCTGCTATCCTACTGCTTAGTATAGGATGCTAGTGTTCCATCAGTGGCCCTACACTCTTGTCCGTCTGCCATGCTATACTACTGGGCCGTGATCACTTCGGGATGTGATCACGGGTATATACTATATACTTTATATACATGACACATGTGGTGACTAAAGTCGGGTCGGCTCGTTGAGTACCCGCAAGTGATTCTGATGAGGGGGCTGAAAGGACAGGTGGCTCCATCCCGGTAGAGGTGGGCCTGGGTTCCTGACGGCCCCCGACTGTTACTTTGTGGCGGAGCGACAGGGCAGGTTGAGACCACCTAGGAGAGAGGTGGGCCTGGCCCTGGTCGGCGTTCGCGGATACCTAACACGCTTAACGAGATCTTGGTATTTGATCTGAGTCTGGCCATTTGGTCTATACGCACTAACCAGCTACGCGGGAACAGTTATGGGCACTCGACGTCGTGGTATTAGCCGAAGCTCTTCTTGACGTCAGCAACGGAGCGGCGCGCGCCGGATTGGACTGGAACGCCTGCTAGGCTAGGTCTGCTTCCGGCCGCCCTCGCAACGTGCAGGTGTGCAATGGGCGATGGGCCCAGACCCCTGCGCGCATAGGATTTAGACCGGCGTGCTGACCTCTCTGTTGAGCCTAGGTGGGGCTGCGACGTGTTGATCTTACGAGGCCGGGCATGACCCAGACCCAGAAAAGTGTGTCCGGCCAAATGGGATCGAGCGTGTTGGGTTATGTGGTGCACCCCTGCAGGGAAGTTTATCTATTCGAATAGCCGTGTCCCTCGGTAAAAGGATGACCCGGAGTTGTACCTTGACCTTATGACAACTAGAACCGGATACTTAATAAAATACACCCTTCCAAGTGCCAGATACAACCCGGTGATCGCTCTCTAACAGGGCGACGAGGATGGGATCGCCGGGTAGGATTATGCTATGCGATGCTACTTGGAGGACTTCAATCTACTCTCTTCTACATGCTGCAAGATGGAGATGGCCAGAAGCATAGTCTTCGACAGGATTAGCTATCCCCCTCTTATTCTGGGATTCTGCAGTTCAGTCCACTGATATGGCCCTTTACACATATACCCATGCATATGTAGTGTAGCTCCTTGCTTGCGAGTACTTTGGATGAGTACTCACGGTTGCTTTTCTCCCTCTTTTCCCCTTTCTATACCTGGTTGTCGCAACCAGATGCTGGAGTCCAGGAGCTAGAGATCCCGAGGATGATTCTACATGCAGTTCGGCTTCGAGTAGTAGTTAGGAGGATCCCAGGCAGGTGGCCTGCGCCTCTTTCGATCTGTATCCCAGTTTGTGCTAGCCTTCTTAAGGCAAACTTGTTTAACTTATGTCTGTACTCAGATATTGTTGCTTCCGCTGACTCGTCTATGATCGAGCACTTGTATTCGAGCCCTCGAGGCCCCTGGCTTGTATTATGATGCTTGTATGACTTAATTATGTTTTAGAGTTGTGTTGTGATATCTTCCCGTGAGTCCCTGATCTTGATCGTACACATTTGCGTGCATGATTAGTGTACGATTGAATCGGGGGCGTCACACTACCACACGGGCCAGAAGGAGAACACATAACAAGGTTTGTTACGTCGACAATTTTGGTTACAAAGTTCAATGCCAAGAGAAACAAGGATGATAAATTGAGGGTTAGTGCTAGCTGCTATTCGCCATGTTTCAATTTTATTTTGCGCTTTTTATCGAAGCTGTTGGTGATCATTCTGTGCTGATGCACTCCTTCTATCACTATAGATTGAAGTGCGCCTTCCAAGTAATAGAGCTGTGGATGGGTTTCTGGGACTATATGATAGGGATATTGCGATTGTCACGTCCTTCGACTTCCTCCCAAATGTTTGTCCTATAAATCTTGATTGCCCACTTGAACGGTATGATCTTGAGTCCGTAGTCGCTTTTGGGCGCGCCTTCAAGTCAGGCCAGTTAATGAGTAAACATCTGCAACAGACGACCCCATATCCCATTTCTGATGATGGTGTACCTCGCAAGGTCTTGTTTCCCTTGTTCACAGAGGTATATACATTCCCAATTTGTTTTAAATGTCATAGTCTGTCACTTTTCCTTAATTTGTGATCCTGCCTCTTTCCTTTTGTTCTAGGCCGCACTTGGAGCATCACTTACTTGTTCGGGCAACTTCTGTGGGATGATTCATAAAGAAGACACGTATGAGATATGGTCTCTGCCACCGTCGTTACTTCGTCAACGCTTAATGCATTTTGGTGTACTCAAGTATGTCTTCTCCAATTGGCTTAGGCTCCTCTCCTGTTCCATTTCCCCCTTGTAATGCACACTGGGGCCTTAGGAGTTACGAGACAACTATCTGCGGATTGATAATAATTTGGCACCTGTTGGATACTTACCGTCAGTACTAGATGTCACTTTGCTAATTTAGTTCTCTTGCTTCATTGTTAATGCTAGTATATTTGTCTAAATGAGGACGAGCTAACATTTTCTTCAGACTAAAAGATGCACAATGCGACTCATATTTGAGGCATTTGTATCTTTTTTCCTTTCGACTTCCGTTGCGCATTTATAAATATTCTCCCTATCTTACTTTATATGTGGTTTCCTGTTTTTATGTTTCTCTATTCCGGTTCATGTATGGTTGTTTTGCTGTTGAGCAAGTACTTCTGTTTATTTATATTACCATAGTGAACCCTCTGTGTGTTCTGTTATAGGAAAGGAGATGAAGACACAGATGATGCAGGTGAGCATGGCCTGATCTCTTAGGGCCACTCATTTGTGCATTATGAAGTCATTAATCCTCTTTTGTGGTCATACTTCACAACTGTATTTGTGATCACTATATAAGATCCTTGTTTTCCCCTTTCCATCAATGAAAAGATACACAAGCTCTGTGTATTTGCGAGAGAGAAAAATAAGATCCTAGTTTTACCATGCAAAAACGTTATGCTGCATGTTTTGTTTTTAGGCAATACACTTTCCAGTGTTTGCTGGTTACTCTTCACCTTCTCCATTTTAGGTAGCTCAAGTGCAGGAAGCAGAAGTAGGAGACGTAGATATTCCTTGCCCGATGGTGTAGAGACAATTGTCCCTTGAGGTGTGAATTACCTTGCAAGCCATTGTATGCATAGTATTATAATCCACTTAATATTAATAACCTTGTTGCCTCAGGATTTATGAGAAATATTAACTTGCTAAAATCCATGGGCTATCCTACACCACCACCACTCATGCTCGAAGGTAAGCCGTTGCTTTTGATATTGCCCGACTTCTCTCCCTCCCTTGTGCAATTTTGTCTGGCTATTATAGCAATAAAAACCTGTCTACCTGTTCCTGTAACCAGTGAATGGGAAATTGCTTAACACATTTGAAGAAGATTTTGGTGAAGTATCTGCTTGGGAAGGGTATGATTGCAATCTCATGTGTTGTTGTGCGGAGTATGTCTGGCATAAACTCCCGAGAAAAGTTTTTACAGATATATCCCGGCGTGTGCTGTCTCAGTTGTTTCATTCAAAGGTGATTTTACAGTTATATGCTCGCTGCCTTTTCGTGCTACTAGCTAGTATACGATCTTCACCAACTAATGATTAAAGTTGTGGCCTGTAGGAAATCAGGTTTATTTTGCATGCACAGGCTTGCTTATAAGCTGGCATGCGCGCGCTCGCACACGCGTCCGTACAAGCATGGGCACGTGCACAGTATGCGCACGCGCTCAGTCATTCTGACCTCAGCCAGTTTGGTTAGATCTCGTGATGATGAAGACGAGATTGACAACGACTTGAGGGTTGGTGCTCCTAATCATTTCTCTATTTGTGTTTGGTCTTTTGAGCTACATGATGTGATGTTAACCGGGCTCTCTGTACAATTGCAGATTGAGGTATTTCTTTCACCAAATCAACGCGCCGACGGGAGACTTGAATTGTATCATTTGAATCATAATATTGCTATCATCAGCGTTGAGAAGAGTTTCCTTGCTGCTCGCCCAGAAAATATTTTCTACACGGTAGAAAAGCCATCTAAAAATGCAGTAGCCATAGGGCGCGAAGCTGCAGAGGGATTATTATTGGCGACATTAGGTGAAGTGACTGACATGCCTCACATGTGTAGTCCTGGTGAACTTGATTGTGGAGACCTTAAGCTGTCCACTTGTAAAATCAAGAAGGTACGCTCATGGACTTTCTCTTGCATTTCTACATAGTAGTAACAATCAAGAAGGTAGTTTAATTGGAATCTGTTTGACATCTCGCCTTGATCTAAACTGCTAAATCTAAGGCATTACAGCTTTTCCCCGTAACCTTGCTTGGTCTTGTATTTTCGTACTAGGTTGGGATTGGAGGCCCACTTATTAATTCTGATGACGGGAGTTTAGTTGGCATGAACTTTTATGATGATACTGACGAAACTCCTTTTCTGCCAAGGAGTAAAATTGTTGATGTCTTAAAAGGGATTGATCTTCCATCACAAAGGTAATCACCTTTTTCGTGTCTCGGTCTTATCTTCCATCATCAGTAGGCTCTCTTTGTTATACAACCAACTTACATTTGAAACATATGTTGGATGGCAGTGGATTAAACAGTCCCGTGAACATGATGAATGACTCAGCAGTTAAGAAAAACAGGTATTCTTCCTCTTTTTCAGTGACGATTGTTTCTGGTGCCCTATTTTACTGATGATGATGATTCACTATTGACAGGTGGCCCGTGCCCGAGGCATACTGGTATCATCCTCTGTTCGATAAGGATTGGGATCCAATCCCCCGACATGTTGGAAGGGTTCTCCAGTAGACGTGATCGTGCTGTTGAAGTAAATGGTTGTTGTTCTGCTCATGTAGCAAGTATTTCATGGACCTTCTGTTTATGTGCAAACAAGCCACATCTACCCTATTGAGTTCTAACAAGTCCGCCAACTGACCTCTTATACCATTTAGCTCACATTATAAAACAGTATCCATATGACAAAAATTAATGATATTATATCATATGGATACTATTTTATTTTAACGATCAACATTTATTTTAATGATTAACTAATTTTCTAATGATACAAAACATTTTCTAACTATACAACAAATTTTACATTTTTATTTAAAAAATGTTAATCATGTATTTAAAAAATGTGAATCATGTGTTCGAAGAATGTGAAACGTATATAAAACAATGTTTTAGAAGTGTATAAAAATTGTATAATGTGTATGAAAAAAAGTGAACATCAAAACATATATTTGAAAAACTTATATAAAAAAATGTCCAAGATGTATACGAAAAATGTACAACGTGTATAAGAAAAGTATACATGTGTTGAAAAAAACCCAACAAAACAGGCAAAAACCAAAGAAAGAAATAAAGGAAAACCTGAAGGAAAAATATATGAAAAAGTAGATAAAAAAGAAAAAAATTACAAACTGTGTAAACCGACAAGGAAAACAGACCGAAGAAAAAGATACGAGTCAGAGACACTACAGTACTGGAATGGCCCACTCCCACGCACTCAGAGGCGAGATTGTGTTACGTCTCGCTACGGGCACAAACCCTATATCTCGGTTAGTGCGAGTTCTATGGTACCCTCACCTCCGGTAAGGGGGCTGCGCGCTGGCTCGTTCTCCCGCGCCTATCGCGTCAAATAGTACGTCCCCTGCAAATAGCTCTCGGGAGACGAAAGAACCCCTCGCCACAGTCTCCCCCTAAATGGGCCGGCTAAATCTTGAAAAAGTTTTCTGCTTAATGTGGAATAGTATTTTTGCTAAATCTTGAAAAACATTAATGACTTGTTTGAGAATTCTCATGCAATGTACAAAAAATGTTCATGCAACTTTAAAACAATGTTGATAGCATTTGAAAAATATGTTCATGACAACCAAAAAATGTTTGTACAATGTAAAAATTTGTTCGTATGATTCAGAAAAATGTGCATGATATTTCAAAAGAATGTTCACGTATTTCAAACATATGTACATGACATTTACATAAACGTTGGTTCAATGTAAATAAATGTTCACGTTGTACAAAAAATGTTCCGTAGCTTTCAAAAAATGGCCCGACATTCTTAAGAAATATTCTGTTCTGTTGACTTGACTTGTCAAATGCAGGAAGGATTGATGATTAATGGAATCATGCATGTTGTTAAGAAATATTCTCACATTTCATAAAAAGAATTGATGACTTTTTTAAAAAAATATACAATGTAAAATAATGTTCATGTCTTTGTAGAAAAATATTTCATGCCACTAAAAAAATCTTTAACATGTATATTAAACATGTTTAACATCTATTCTTGAAAATATTAAAAATGTTCCATGTATATACTAGAAATATACAACGCGTATTGAAAAAAGTAGACATGTGTTTAAAAAAGGAAAGGAAAAAAAGCGAGGGAAACCAAGAAATTTTTTGAAGAAACAAAAAAAAAGTCCCAAAGAAAACTACTGAAGAAACATAGACAAACGGCACAAAGTAACAAAAGAACAAAAGAAAACAAAGCGGAACCCGGTGAAAAAACGACATGAAGAAACATAAAAAATGTCTCGCTTATTATCCTTCGCGATTTTATTACAGCCCCCAGAAGGAGAAAAAAATGAGCAGATGGTCTAGTTGAAAAATGTCTTACAAATAAATTGAACTGAAGATCTTAAATGTGTGTCAACCTAGTATTAGTACAAAATATATTCATTGCGAGAAAGATTTTCTTCTTCTTAAAACATATCTATAAGTTCAAAAAAAAATTATCAAGCAATTGAAAATTTGGGCCTACTGGTCTATGTGATTAGGAAAAATATATTATGATTTGTATTCCTCCCTTCCCGGTGAAAATGTCGACTACCTTGATAAGATATCCTTCAAATAATTAGAAGTGAGCACTTCCGCATCTTCTATTTTTCCTAAAGCTAGTGAACCGAATGGAAAAGACTCACTTGAAAGAAAAATGAAACATGAAGCAAGAAACAACAAGTAAAGCCTCGGCTTGGGTGTCTCAAAATGGAAAATCTCTCTCTCTCTGTCTCTCTCTCTCACACACACACACACACACACACACATATCGTCACTCTAACAGGAAAAACAAATGAATACTAGAACACAACACAATCATAAAACAAAGATCGGGTACTATGTATTACGAAAGAAAGGTTTGCTCACACTTATGCGAGGATCTCACCTCTCCTTCGTCATTTATCGAGCTTCCTCACACACACATAGATATTTTTCATTTCTTCCTCACAATAAGAGTTCCATGTGTGGGTTATAATAAACATCTTTAAGGAACTTAAGACGATTCATTAAGGATTCCTTATCATCTTTGAGTTGGTACACACACACACACACACACACGTAGACAAAATATGGTACTATGCTTGGAGATCCTATGAGTTGTGTAGGTGGCACTGATCCACAGACACCCTACGCTCCTTTAAACATGAGCTCTTTCTGGAGTACCTTCTCATGTCGTACCCCATCCCACCCACTCACCCAACAATATTGTTGTCTCTGTTCTATGTGCTTTACGCCATCTCCAATGTGTTTGCTATCGTCGGCCTTGAGGATAAATATGTAAGATGGCATGATCGTGGGAGTTCAAATTGTTTATAGCACATGTTGGCTAAAGCACACAATCCGAACCATCAAACGACATGGCACATAGGTTCATGACTTGTGTGATGCCTCACGCTTTCTGATCAATATAGAACTTTGAAAAGTGTTTCTCTATTGACCATCTTCCTATTCCTCGAGGAAAAAATATTGATCTTGTACAATTTTACCAATTAAGGTGTTCGTATTTCTTGTTCCTCAACGAGTGGGCTTTTGATGTGAGCTCGGGGAATCATTTTGCATCCTCAGATTTTTCACTGCAATGTTGATGGCTGAAAATATCCCTCTTAAGTGAGATCAAAGGGTTAGAAGGGATATCCTATCAGAACTCCTAATGAAATTGTAGAATCAACAAAGTGAAATGAGTCCTTTTTTCTCAAAAGCAGCCATTCTTGCATTGAGGAACACTTTTACGTGTATAAGTATATTCCCCATCTTTTGTTTGCTCTCCCCTCTCTCAATACATTCTTCTAAAAGCCTTTGGTTTAACAATGTTGCATGTCATTCATGAAGTATGGTTCTTCATAAAAACAATAGCAAGGGCTTGAAAAGTATGTGAGGATATCCGTGAACATCTTGATTTCTCTATTCCGCACCAACCGTGCATGCTTAATAGTAGCATTATATCAGTATGCCATGAACTTTCATAAAGCTCACCAAGAGAAGAAGAGGCAATTTTTTCTCTGTTGACTTTGCTCGTGCTTGATCCCTCAAGGAAAATACATAGAATAAAAAGTTTGGCCTTGTATATAGTTTCAGGAATTAACTTTTTCTCGTACCTTGTACAACATTACCGAAACGTTACTCGGGGTAGTTACGACAAGAGAGGGGTTTTGATGCAAGCTCGGTTAATCATCGTTGCATCCCAATAATTTTCGTTGCACGCATCGGGTGGCCAATAGTTGACCCTCTTAAGCGAGATCAAACAAGGAGGATATCGGGATGGAGCTCCGGACGAAATTGTATGATTACTGATGTTTTTTCCTTCTCAAAGCAACCATTCCCGTCTTGAGGGGGAATTTTATGTGTTTAATTAAATTTCCCCCTCTTTTATCTGTTGTCTCATTACTTTCTTGTAGAAGCCTTTGGTTTAACAATGCTCCACGCCATTCATGAAGTATGGCTCTTCACAAAAACAACGGTTTTAAACAAAACAAAACAAAACAAAAAACTGCCGGCCACGGCTATATCAGCATGTGAGGAGCTACGCACGCGGAATTCTCTATTGAGCACCAACCGCGCATGCCCAATACCAGCAGCATTATTATTATGTTAGCATGTCACAAACTTTCATAAAAGAACAACAGCATCAAAGAGAGAAAAATAGCAACACTCCTACTAAAGACCATGTTATAAATTGGTGGCAACTAGGAAGGAATCAAGGAAGGCATGTCCATCCGGCCAGCAACGCTGACAGTGAGCTGAGGGGAGGACAGGGCATGCAGCATCTGATGCTCCCCCCACCCAACCACCGGATTAATAATAATCACAATAATGCTAATACACATGTATATGCTGTTATGCACATGCAAATGCTAATTAAACTCCGGGTCTCACACTGACACTTCAACGGCCGGCCACCACAACCACCTTGAATGATTTTCCATTCATTCGTATCACAATCCATGCTTGCCCTGAAATTCCCTCAGGATTCCTGCTCGTTTTTTAGCTCGTCGCATGATTGTCATGGCACCAAATAGGCCAAGCACCTTCACCCGAAGAAGATGTTACTCTAAATCGCCTGTGATCTTCTTTTTATTTGATAAATGGCGCTTTTATTATCTCAAAATGTAGCATTAAGAGGATACAAAACATTATGAATAACACCCGGCCTCCGCATAATTATGATGCACACGGTCAAACACCAGAAGTCTGACAAAAGAAAATGTAGCAAAACCGACAAATAGACAACAGTAGAGTTGTATAGATGGACACTACGGCTCTGTCGAAAAGCGGTAGTTGTATAGATGGACACTATGCCTCTGTCGAAAAGCGGTGGTGAATCGTGTGTGATGAACGGAATGGAATGAGAGGAGAGGCGAGGGAGTGAGCTGAATGTGGCACGACAATAGAGAATTCATTGCTGTGCGCACCACCACCAACAACCCTCCATTATTCATGCATTCAGATCAGCTCTGAATGAGGAGGAGCCAGGAATCAAAACCTGACAGATAGGCGCCAACCAACGCTGCAACAAGGACACCAACTGCAGCCGCAGCGACAGCTTCGGAGGTGTTCCAATTATCATCATCACAACAGCAAAAAATAATTAGATGAAAAGTCCGTCCACAGTGATCGATCGTCCCCCACTCATCAACAACTGAGCAACAGTGGCATCCAGTACCGACAGTCACCATGGACGGACATGGACATGGGCATGGACGCAACTCTAAGCTTTGACTTATTTCCCAATCTCAACTCAACACATTACATTTTACATCCCCTAGCTTTTGACCGACTGTTTGGTTCCCAGAGTATGCACACGAAAGAATTTGTAGCAGTATCAGACAATTTGATGATGACGGACGCGGAAGAAGAAGAAGAAGAAGAAGACGAAAAAGAGGAAAAAACTTTGGACACCTCTCTCTGACATGGCGATGAGCTAGGACTTGGCGGCGGTATGGAGTGCCATGATGATGAGCTAATCAAGACATGGCCGAAATTCAATCACCGTCTCGGCGAGCAATTCTTGCTTCTGAAATTCGATCCGAGCTAGAGCATCCAGTCGAGCCGGTTGGTGGGCGGCGGGGGCGCGCCGGCGGAGGACGCGGTGGAGCTGTCGGTGGTGGTGGAGGAGGAGGAGGACGTGGTCGGCAGCGACGACAGCAGGTCGAACATCTCCCACCGCGTCGTCTGCGCCGGGGGCTGCGGAGGCTGTTGCTGGCGTTGGCGCTGCGACTGCGGCTGCGGCTGCGGCTGCTGCTGCTGCCTCGCCGGCGTTGGCTGTGGCGCCGCCTGCTGCGGCTGCTTCTTCGCGCTGGCGGGTTTGGGCGCGATGGCGGCGTTCTTGGCCATGACCGCGTCGAGCGTCTCCACGTACTTCTGCACCCGCTTCACCTGCACACGCCTCTGCGCCTTGACGTCGCCGCCGGCGACCACCGCGTCCAGCTTGAGCAGCTCGTTCATCAGCAGCTCCGTCACCGTCGCCACGTCCTTCTCCGCCACCTTCTCCCCCTTCCGCACCGACGCCTCCAGCGCCGACACCTGCCCAGCAAAATCAACCACCGGTCAACTCCTCTGCTCTGCTCCCAACCCCGGCTCGGAAAAACACGGACCGGCAATGCGCGTACCTTGGGCGCGATCTTGTCGACCTCGGCGGCGACGGCGGCGACGGCGCCGGCGGCCTTGCGGAGGCTGCCCTGGCGGAGCTCCTCGAGCAGCCGCCGCGCGCGGGCCTCGGGGTCGTCGACCACGGCGACCTTGGAGCGGTCCCTCACCCCCGCCATGTCGAGGAACGCCTTGGGGTCCTGCTCCTTGCCCTTGTACAGCGTGCGCAGGTCCTCCGGGTGCGCGCCGGCGCGCTCCGCCACCCGCCTCCGCAGGTCGCCGAACGTGGCCTCCGCGCTGACGTAGATCTCGTGGGTCTTGCCGGCGAGCCTCGCCTTGACCCGGATGGTGGGCACCGGCTTCACGCTCTCCGGCGCCGGCTCGTCCTCCTCGGGGCCCCGCTTCTGCACCAGCATCCCGCCCGGCCGCACCTCCCACACCTCCTCCGCCGACACCTTCCCCGCCCCCACCGCCACCGCCGGCGCCTTCTTCCCCTCCTCCACCGGCACCGCCGGGGGAGCCGGAGGGGGGGCGCCCTTCCTCCTCATCGTCAGCGAGCCGAGCTCCACAGTCGCGGCGCCTTTCCTCACCCCAGCATGGTGACCGCCGCCGCCCCCCGAATTGGCGCGCTTTGCAGCCGTAAATTAAAGGTGGCTAGCTAGCTTATCACGCCGAGGCCAGCAGAACAGTGGCGGGAAGCCGACTAAAGCGACAGGAAAAGCAAGCCGCTGCGGCGCGCGAGCGAGCTCGGGCACCGAGGCAATGGCGGATCGGAGGAGAAGAAGAAGATGGATGGAATGGAGGGGCGGACGGACGGCGAGGAGGGAGTGTATTTAGCGGGAGCTTAAGCGCAACAGACAAGGGGAATATATACGCGGATTACAGTATAGCCCACTTGCCACATGGCGAACACATCATCAAAACCGAAATCACAAGAGGCTAAATTATTGCTTGATGCCGCTAACAACAACTAATCAAACACACATGGAATTTTGGCGGCATTTCAACCTGATTTGACGCGGTGCAATGCAAACTGTAGAAGCTCGCCGGAAGATGCACGCACGCTGCTGTCTGTAGGCGTAGGTGTGGGTGGCAATGGCGCCATCAGAGATGACAAATTAGCGGCAGCATTTTCTTGCTTTATCTTTCTTGTTCTTATTCGTCTCTGCACTGTCTGACCGACAATTCCTGCTGGCTTAGAATAAAACCAAGGAGATGATTTCTTATAAATTGGGGGCGTTTTCCGATTGGTTAGACGGTGGTGATGGGATCCTGGCCTGACATAACGTCTCAACCATCGCTCGTTAGAATTTTATTCAGCATAATTATGAGTTGTTAATCAGGACAGGAGGGAGATGCAGAAGAAGCGATGTAACGACCGCATTTAAAACAGTTGCGACCACTACAACTAAGCAGATGTGGAGTGTAGTGTGGTTAAGCGGGTGATCACATGCGGATGGGATTAAGAATGATGATGGGAACCATATGCCCGCCGAGGCATACGCATATCATATGGATGGATGGGAATACTCACTCACTGCTTAATCATTTGGGTGTTGGTTAGCTGCATGCAACCACTTGCTGGAACAAAATTGCTGCGCTCTGTTGACTTGACTTGTCAAATGCAGGAAGGGTTGATGATTAAACGGAATCATGCATGCTCATGGGCCAAGATTCAGAGCTCAAGAACCGAGATTGTTTCTTTTTTTTACTGTCCTGTTGTTGCAGCGAAATGCAGTACGTAGTAATGAACCTTAGATCTGTGTGTGAGAGGATGGAGGAAAATGCGAGGTTCAGAGTTGGCAAGTGGGGAGTGGAGACACATTGTTTGAAGCAGCTGCAGCCATACAGTTGACAGTAGTAGTATTGACTGTTGGTAGCAATTTTACTTCTGCACAAATGCACATATGAGATCAGACCTTTCTTTTTCTTTTTCCTCGCCAAAAAAAAACATTTTTTCTTTTACTTTGCAGAGCCTGAGGGTTTCAACGTCCTCTTCGAAAAAAAAAACCCGAAGAGAGTAGAGATCATACTACCATGCTCTTGGTGCAATCCACGCAAAGGATTCATGAAGCAAGACAAGGTGACAAACATGGCCGGTGAAGATGGTGCTTTCAGAAAAGAAGAAGAATACTAGCAGTACGTACGTATTAATTTGGCCTACGCAATCCTAGTCGTAGGCGCCGGTACGCGGTCTGCGTCAGGACGCAATTAGCTTGATAACTCTGCTCCTGGTTGTGTGCTGGTGCCGCCTGTTTCTGAATTAAGCAACAACGGAGAAAAAGAAAAAAAACACACGTCCGATGACAAAAGGAGAGCAAGCGGGCAAAATAATGGTGTCCGTCCGTAAGACCATCATAAACCCCCAATGATAGAGCGAGCGAGCATGATGAACACCGCACAGGGAAAGCAAACAGTGCTCCGGCGATCGGCCGGATCCGATGAGAAAACGATCGAGGCACCGCGTTGGCTCGCAGATCCTACCTCGCCTCACCTGGTCATCAGCTCATCATCATCAGCTTCCCTCTAATGGTGACCTGCCGCCGTTCTAACAGTAGTAGTACAACACAAAACAGTGCATGCTAGGGATACAGTAGGTCTGAAGACGAGAGTTTATCTGACAAATTATCGCAGTTTTTGGCACATTTCATGCCCTCCAGCAGGCCCTAATAAGCGGAAGAGGAAGAGGTGGACCGGAAAGCCATTAGAGGCTGCTAATTGTTACTCCCTCCGTCTCATAATATAAGAGCGTTTTTGACACTACTTTGGGACAGAGGGAGTAATTGAGAATTAAGAAGAGGAAATGCCAAAAGAAAAAACATGTCGTCAGGAAAGCAGAGGCACTACGACGGACGACGGCAGCACAAGCTGCCGGGTGTGTGTGTGTGAGCTTAACTGTAAAGCTCCACCGACAGTCGAGTCGGGGGGAGGGAGTGTGGCGCGGTCCCCATGGCCACGGCCACGTCGGCGGCGGCCCACGACGGCTTCCTTCCTTCCGGTGCCGCGAGTTGACCTGGCCCCGGAGAGGAAAGAGACGCCGTACTGAACCTACCTGTATCGGCCGGCCGGTCGCGGAGGAGGAACCCAACCGGCCACACGTTTTTAATTTCGGTCCTGCTAAAAATCAGTCGACTAGTCAACTGAGATTTAACCAAGTCTCAATCGACCATGCAACATTTTATGTCATCGTTTGCAACATTTTTTCCTACCGATTGTAACATCTGTCTTGAATGGTTGTAGCATGTCGTTCCTCATCGGTTGTAGCACGTCTTCTCAACGGTTGTAACATCTTCATTGATGGTTGTAGCATTTCAGTTAAAACGGATGTAGCATTTATTGTTATTGCTTGCAATGCCGTCGCAACATTTTTCGCCGCCGTTTGTAGCATCTAGCCATGCCGTTTGTAGCAAAAAAACCACGCTGACGTCATTCGACTGAGACTTCGTTAAGTCTCCGTCGACTGAGTTCTAGACACACCCTTTTAATTTAATTGCCCGTTTGGATGTTTCAAATTCTTCTTCCATGAATACATAGGTGGCGCTTTTTTTTTTCTTATCACGTCTACTTGTACCCATACGTGACATGTTTCGCCTGTTTTGGCATCAAACTTCACATGGCCATCTACTACGTACCGGTGAGGGGTCAATGGATTATGGATCCAATCAGACGACGCTACATATGTACACGACACACCGGTGTGGTACACGCAGCAACGGTCGACGACGCCGACGTGGCATAATGAATGGGAATACCATGCATGTTGTTAGCGCGTCACGTCGTCCACGAGAGGACAATAAACAAGTAGACGATGATGCGCCTATACGTGTACAGAATACACGCACGCACACACTGCCACCGGTAGAAAAGAGGGCTTTAGTTCAGCCCGGGTCAGCCCATTAGTCCCGGTTCAGTCCAGAACCGGGACCAATGGGGCACCGGTCCCGGTTCGTGAGGCCAGGGCCTGCCGGGCCTCGTGGGGGCATTGGTTCCGGTTCGTCTGGCCCCTTTGGTCCCGGTTGGTCCCACCAACCGGGACCAATGGGCCTCGCTCCTGACCCACCACCATTGGTCCCGGTTGGTGGCTTGAACCGGGACGACAGGCTGCCTTTTAGTCCCGGTTCATGCCACGAACCGGGACCAATGAGGTGCCTATATATACCCCTCGCCCGCGAGCAGAGCACTCCAGTGCTCTGTTTTTCTCTGGCCGGCGAGGGGAGGGCTTTGTGGTGCTCTAGCTCACCTCCTATGCACATGAGGTGTTCAATAAAATGCCCGAGCCACACTAGTTAAGCTTTCTTCTCTCGAAGCTCGACATCAAAGCTCCATTTTCCTCGAGATTTGTCTAGGTTTAGCGGCCCGTCACGTCTCATTCCCGTCTTCACCGCCGTCGATCGCCCGCGCCGATCTCGTCGCCGGCACCACCGTGGTGAGCCTCTTGTTCTTATCTTCTTTCTGAAAGAAAAAAATTCTTACTTTAGATAGATACTTGTCTAATTTTCTTACTATTTTATTGCTTATTATTATATAGTGCGATGGTTTTGGTATCCGCCCCCGTCGGCCCTCGTCCTGTCTATGATTCGGATGTAGTATATATTATCTTTATAACTATTGGTTCATTTATTGTTTATGAAAATTATGCCGACCAACGTGACATAGATTTTATTTATCTAGGAGGTATGTGAACCAGAAATTCCAACCAACCCTATTGTCGAGAGGTTAAATTTAGTTGAAGAAGAAAACAATTTCTTGAAGGAAAAAAAAATTGAGGAGGAGAAGATGATATTGGAGTTGCATGTTGCGGATGTCGTCGATGATCACAAGATCAAGATGGTTGCAATGCGCTTGAAGATTAGAAAGATTAGAAAATATGCCATTCATACTGAGGCTTGGTATCATTATGCCGTTGGATCAATTGTTACCTTGGTTGCGATTGTGGTCGCATTTGTTTTCGCATTGAAATGTTTTACATAGTTTCAATGTATGATTTAATTAATTAGATGCTCTGGAGAGCTATATGTTGTTAGATGAGAACTATGTATGTACTTCGGTTTTAATGTGATGATGAACTTCTATTAATTTGGTCACTTAATTATCTATAATGGTTTTTGACACACTTAATTATATATAATGCACGCAGATGAACCGGCAATGGATGTATGGTGACAGACACACCTCCGAGTACATTAAGGGCGTGCATGATTTTCTCGAAGTGGCTGAGGCAAACAAGCAGAATGGTTTTATGTGTTGTCCATGCCCTAAATGTGGGAATACGAAGTCTTACTCTGACCGGAAAATCCTTCACACCCACCTGCTTTACAAGGGTTTCATGTCACACTATAATGTTTGGACGAGGCACGGAAAAATAGGGGTTATGATGGAAGACGGCGAAGAAGAAAAGGACGATGACAACTATGTGCCCAAGAAAACGGTGATGCTGCAACGGGGGAAGCTGCTGAAGATCAAGAGGAACGAGACGATGTGCCCAATGATGCTGCAACGGGGGAAGCTGCTGAAGATCAAGAGGAACCAGTGCCCGATGATGATGATCTCCGCCGGGTCATTGTCAATGCAAGGACGTAATGCGAAAGTCAAAAGGAGAAGCTGAAGTTCGATCGCATGTTAGAGGATCACAAAAAAGGGTTGTACCCCAATTGCGAAGATGGCAACACAAAGCTCGGTACCGTACTGGAATTGCTGCAGTGGAAGGCAGAGAATGCTGTGCCTGACAAAGGATTTGAGAAGCTATTGAAAATATTGAAGAAGAAGCTTTCAAAGGATAACGAATTGCCCGACAGCACATACGCAGCAAAGAAGGTCGTATGCCCTCTAAGATTGGAGGTGCAGAAGATACATGCATGCCCTAATGACTGCATCCTCTACCGCGGTGCGTACAAGGACCTGAACACATGCCCGCTATGCGGTGCATTGCGGTATAAGATCAGACGAGATGACCCTAGTGATGTTGACGGCGAGCCCCCCAGGAAGAGGGTTCCTGCGAAGGTCATGTGGTATGCTCCTATAATACCACGGTTGAAACGTTTGTTCAGAAACGAAGAGCATGCCAAGTTGATGTGATGGCACAGTGAGGACCGTAAGAAAGACGGGAAGTTGAGAGCACCTGCTGACGGGTCGCAGTGGAGAAAAATCGAAAGGAAGTACTGGGCTGAGTTTGCAGCTGACCCAAGGAACGTATGGTTTGATTTAAGCGCGGATGGCATTAATCCTTTCGGGGAGCAGAGCAACAATCACAGCACCTGGCCCGTGACTCGATGTATGTATAACCTTCCTCCTTGGATGTGCATCACTACTAGGAAAAGGGCTATAGACAATATGCACACTAATGGCGCACCAGACATGCGGCGTGCCACTACTATATAGCAGTGGCGCACCGTGTGCTGGTGCGCCATTAGTGTGATAGACACTAATGGCGCACCACAACTATGATGCGCCACTACTAACAATTTTTTTCTTTTTTCCAAAAATACTAATGGCGCACCGTGGGGCGGTGCGCCATTAGTGTCTATCACATTAATGGCGCACCACAACCATGGTGCGCCACTACTAACAAATTTTTTTTCTTTTCTTTTTTCCAAAAATTGGCGCACCAGTCACCCCGTGCGCCACTACTATCATTTTTTTTTCAAAACTACTAATGGCGCACCGCCAGCTGGTGCGCCATTAGTAACCAGGGTTAGTAATGGCGCATTTTTTGGTGGTGCGCCATTAGTAACCTGGGACCAGCTAGATATTTTGGACAGCCACCTACACACTCACTTTTCCCACTTCATTCTCTCCACCTCCTCCTCCAAGCTTGTCTCGGGTGCCTCCTCCTACTCACCTCATTTGCACCATAGATTCATCCAAATTAAGTGGTTAAATTACCTTTTTTTGATAGGTAAGTAAGGGGAAAGCTTTCTTTATGTTGTAGATCTACTTTTTTCTCCCTCCAACAACGTGCACATGCACTTTTTATGGCCTAGCTAGATCTATGTATGTTTGTGGTGTTGCATATGTTTGTGGTGTTGCATATATGTTTGTGTTTGTAGGTACCGGTATTTGAAATGCGATAGTTGCCAATATTTTGCCGGAATGTTGATTCATTTCCGTTTCAGCGAGAATTTTGGCACTATGCATTCTTTTTGGTCCTATTTTTAGGCAAAGTCATGCCAAATTTTTTCTTGGTTCTAAAATATCGTTTTGCTCTACCCCGCAGGCGACCATGGTCCGCACGATGACCGAAGGCATCGTGAATGGGTTTTTGAGCTCCGCGAAGGCCGAGATGCTTCAAAATAACGAGACGGAGATAAGATGTCCGTGTCGAAGATGCAAGCTGAGGAGCCTTATGGACCCGGATTCCGTACAGGTGCGGGACCACCTGCTCTTGCGTGGTTCGGTGGCAAGGTGATGAAGATGATTATGAAGTCGTCCATGGGGGCCGGCCGGCAAGAAATGAGGAAGGGCAGCAAGACAACCGCGGTGAGGGCGGGCGAGAAGACGAAGAATCTCCAGGACATGATCACGAAGTAGATGCAGTACACAGTCATCATGTAGAAAATGCCGGACATGATGATGAGGAAGATGCCGGAGCAGACGAAGGGCGTGATCATGAAGATGAAGATGCCGGAGCAGACGACGATGGACCATCGATGGGCTGGGTGCAGGACCCTCATATTCAAGAGCTGCTTCTCAAGCAGACGGATAACGCAAGAGCTGCCGCCCGAGAGAAAGCCAAGCTGGATCAACTGGAGATAGACGCGGTTACTCCATTGTATGAAGGATGCAGGCCCGAGGATACCCGCCTGAAAGTAAAGCTCATGGCTCTGGAGATGAAGGTAAAACACAAAATGACTGACGCATGCTTCGACGAGAACATGTCATTCTGGCACGAACGTCTTCCCAAGGGGAACAAGTGCCCGACCAGTTTCGAGGAGGCGAAGAAAATCGTGTGTCCTCTGGATTTACCACACGTGAAATACCATGTGTGCACGAACAATTGCATCATTTATCGGGACGAGCACGCGGAGTCTACCATATGTCCGGTGTGCGGCGTCACTCGATACAAGAAGAGGAAGAAAGCTCCTCGAAAAGTGGTGTGGTACTTTCCGATCACTCCTCGTCTGCAGCGGTATTTCGCGGACCCTAAGGTAGCAAAGCTCTTGCGCTGGCACGCGGATAGGGAGGAGAAGAAGTGAGAAGATGACGCAAATGATCCGGAGATAAATAAAAAAGACAAGATGCTGAGTCACCCTAAGGATGGGAGCCAGTGGCAAGCGTTGAACTTTGAACACCCAGAATTTGAGAACGATCCAAGGAACATCGTGCTGGGCACGAGCACCGATGGAGTCAATCCGTTTGGCAGCCAGAGAAGCACACATAGCACCTGGCCTGTGTTTGTGTGGATGTACAACCTTCCCCCTGGTTGTGCATGAAGAGGAAGTACATTCACATGAGTATGCTAATTGAAGGGCCGAAACAACCAGGGAACGACATCAATCTGTATCTGGGGCTGCTGAAAGAGGAGCTAGACACGCTGTGGAAAACGCCAGCCAATACGTGGGACGCCGCAGAGAAAGAATATTTCCCTATGAGAGCCGCACTGCTCACGATGGTGCACGACTATCTCGGTTACGGATATCTCGCGGGGCAGGTGGTCCACGGATTTTCTGGATGCGTCAGGTGCATGGATGACACAACGTATTGCCAGCTAGATAGAGATCCCGGGTCTTCGAAAACCGTGTTCATGGGACATCGAAGGTGGCTTCGCGACGATGACCCATGGAGAAAACGCAAGGATCTGTTCAATGGTGAAACCAAACCCCGAAGACGCCCGCATACGAGGAGTGGCGAGGAAATAGACGAGTTGTTGAAAAATTGGAAAGATTGCCCACTGCCGGGAAAGAAGCAAAAGGCGCCAGAGCCGGGAAAGAAGCGAAAGGCGCAAGAGCCGCTGCTGAAGGTATGGAAAACGAGGTCTATTTTCTGGGACTTGCCGTACTGGAAGATCCACCGTGTGCCTCACAGCCTTGATGTCATGCATATCACGAAGAACGTGTGCGAGAGTCTGCTTGGTACCCTGCTCAACATGCCGGAGAGGACCAAAGATGGGCCGAAAGCAAGGGCAGACTTGAAATCAATGGGCATCAGGGAGGAGCTTCACGCTAATGATGATGATGATGAGGCGAAGCAGGACACGGAAAGTCGTCGCAAAGGCAAAAAGGCCAAGAAGACCGGAAATGACTTCCCTCCCGCGTGCTTCACTCTAAGTCAGGAGGAGATCGATCAGTTTTTCACCTGCCTCGTAGGAGTAAAACTTCCTTACGGTTACGCGGGGAAGATAAGCAGATACCTAGACTCAGCGAAGCAGAAGTTCAGCGGGATGAAGTCTCACGACTGTCACGTGCTGATGACGCAGATACTTCCAGTTGCAATTCGTGGGATCATGGACGCGCACGTCCGTGAAACGCTATTTGGCCTATGCAACTTTTTCGACGTCATCTCTCGGAAGTCGGTTGGCGTGAGGCAACTCAGAAGGCTACAGGAAGAGATCGTGGTGATACTATGCGAGCTTGAGATGTACTTCCCGCCCGCATTCTTCGATGTTATGGTGCATCTGCTGGTCCATATCGTGGAGGATATCATCCAACTCGGGTCGACGTTCCTGCACAGCATGATGCCGTTCGAAAGGATGAATGGTGTCATCAAAGGATACGTTCGCAACATGTCACGTCCAGAGGAAAGCATAGCCAGGGGCTTTCTGACCGAAGAGTGCATCTCCTACTGCACGAATTATCTAGGCATCGAGAACCCCGTTGGTCTGCCCGTCAACAGGCACCTCGGCAGGCTCGCTGGATGGGGTCACCATGAGGGTCGCCGCGAAATGCATGTCGACTTCGAGGGTCGACTCGCCGACTTTGAAAGAGCAAACCTGGTCGCGCTACAACACATAGACGTGGTCGATCCTTGGGTGGTAGAGCACAAAACCTTTATTGAGAAGACGTACAATGACCGAGGCCAACAGAGGACGGACGGAGATATAATCAAAGAGCACAACTCATGTTTCATGCGTTGGTTCAAGCAGAAGCTTCTGTCATACCCTTTACATGAGGATTCTTCCGCGGAAGAACAACTCATATTCGCCTTGTCACAGGGCACCGAGCACAACCTCATGGCTACACATTCTACACCGAGGGAAAGGACATGAAGAGCGATGGTTATCAGAACTCCGGGGTAACGATGGAATCCTACACCGGTAACGACAAGGACAGATACTACGGAAGGATCGAGGAGATCTGGGAGCTGAGCTACGCTGGAGAGAAGGTCCCGATGTTCCGTGTCAGATGGGCCAAGAGCGTCCTAAAAGAAGACCGGTATTTCACCACCATGGTTATACCCGAAGCCAAATCCAAGACCGCGGGCGCAAACTTCACCGCGAAAAATGAGCCATGGGTACTGGCTTCCCAAGTGGACCAATGCTTCTTCATTACCGACCCGTCAAAGCCCAGTCGTGTTGTCGTGAGGAGAGGCAAAAGGAAGATCATCGGAATGGATGGAGTCGCCAATGAGCAAGACTTCGACAAGTACGGCGACCCAAAGATGGAACATGACGACGACGATGAAGTACCAGCATACACCACAAGAAGAAGCAGGACCACCCTATCTAAAGGACGTCCGTTCAAGAGAAGAACTCCATTTACGAAAAATAATGGCAAGAAGATTGTGAACAGATAGCTAGCTAAGATCGATTGTATTTAAATTGTAGCCTTCATTTCTCGATTGTATTTCATGGGCACTTTTTGAACTCATGAATATTTTAAATTTCATGGGCACTTTTTGAATTCATGAATATTTTTTCAAAATTTATGATATTTTTTCATATTCAATATGAAAAATATTGAATATTCATGAGGACACTCGATCTCGATCCCCCTCCATCTCGATCTCGATCCCCCACGATCTCGATCCCCCTCCATCTCGATCGCTATCCCCTCCATCTC
>NC_057814.1:27042454-27048324 GCF_018294505.1 Triticum aestivum
ACGACCCCCCGCACCCTCCCCAGTAATGTCTTACCAATTCACAAATGAATGCAACTAAAAATCCAAAAAAAACAAATTTGATTATATTTTCAAATAACAAATTTGATGATATTTTTTCATATTCATAAATATTTTCAAATAACAAATTTGATGATATTTTTAAAAAAATTATTACTATTTTTATAAAAAAAATTACTGTTTCATATTCATTTTCATTTTCTAAAAAAATATTAGATGCAACAAAAAATAATAATAATAATAAATTTACTTATGGCGCACCGCTGGCTGGTGCGCCATTGCTGTGCAAAAAAAAGGTTACTTATGGCGCACCGCTGGGTGGTGCGCCATTGCTATCTAAAAAAAGATTTCTAATGGCGCACCGCTCGGGGGTGCGCCATTGCTATAAAAAAACATACTAATGGCGCACCGCTTGGGGTGTGCCATTAGTACTCTTCCCCCCTAGCTAGCTAATTCGCCCGATCCCTTCGTCCCTCCCTCGCCACACTTCCCCCCGCAGCCCCGACCCACGACGCCGCCGCCCCTACGTGCGCCGCCGCCCCCGCGCCCCCACCACTGCAGCTCCTCCGCCGCCCACCGGACAGCAAGCCGCCGCGGCCCCCAACCATCCCACCGCCGACGACCGCACGGGGTGCAGGACGACGACCGCCACCGACCCGCAACCATCCCGCCGCCGCCGACCCCGACCCCTCCGGCGACCGGCCGCGCCCGCCCAGGTACCTCTCCTCCTTCCTCCCTCTCCACCCTTCCTCCCCATTCCCTCCCTTCCCTTGACCGTGGCCTGAGTTGGATCTAGTACCTTGTTCCTCTGCCTGAGTTGCTCCTCTCACTGCCCTGCCTGTGTTCCTCCGTAGCAGATCAAGAACTACAGCAACTAGAGAGTGAAGAAGCAGATTAACAGCAGGGGAAATAGCAACAATAGATCAAAGAAGTACGGCAGATCAACAAGGCAACAGTGGTAACTGAATTTTCAACACTTCTCTGTACTGCATAAACATTCTGCATAAACATTCTGTGTTTGACATTAGCCGAGCTCGACGCAAGCAAGCGGCCCCTCCATCAGTTGCACGCCCGCCGTTGGCGGTGCCTCGACATTAGCCGAGCTCGACGCCATCACGGTAACTAAGCCTCTCAGCAGATGACTTCATCTCCTTGCCTTTGACTGGGCATCCCTGACGCCCTACATGTTTTCGCAGGGCGCCGCCGACGTTCCATGCACTCTCCTGCACTTCGTGGGCGGCGAGTTGATTGATGTCGCCAAGGGCAGAATCGTTCAACCGGGCAACCCCGTGTTCCACGGTAATCCGATGCCACCCACTGTGTATAGGGTTGAACTGGTTCGGGTGCTGCCAGGCTGCGACGAGTTGTTACCTCCGATTCGACCCGCTGGGGCCGACGAAGATGATGTGATGACCCTCAGCGCCTGTGTAAGCTAGCCCCTGCTTTGGCCGAAGAGCCAGATTCGTTTGGGGGCGGGGGACACCACCCCACAGACAACACCGCCAGTCGTGCCGGCGCCAAGCCATGGCAAGACCGCCGAACGCTACTGGACATGCCGGACATCCCTATGGCACAGGATCCGGACATGCATATGGCACAGGATCCGGACGACGACGACAACGACGACGGTACATTTACCAACGTCGATAAGTACTTTGCCGAACATGGGTACGGTAGCGAATTCTTCGGGCCTCCTTCTCAAGAACCCAACCCTGAAAAAGACGATCGCGATCGAGCTGGTACCGCGGAGAAACCCAATTGCAACAGGCGTCGTCTAGCGTTTAGTTCTCAGGAGACGCCTCCAGCGGCCGCCTTCACCGAGCCTGAGATAGCCGTGGTGCAGAATATTATCAGCCCCAACACACTCAAGAAGGCGGTCTCTGAGCAGAACTCGATCCCATTACAGGAGATGAGGAAGAAGGGACGGAAACGAAAGAATAACAAGGGCGATGCAAGCCAGCCGGCACCGAGTACGATCCGTGCTCAGCACGGGCCACCTTCACCTAAGGATATCTCGAGGAGGGTGCATGTGGCGGGTAGGCCGATGCTACCGACTAATCTGCTCAATGCTGCAACCGGTGCTATGCGGAGTCTGCATGACAGTGTTCTTTCTTTGGAGAAGCGGCGTCTCTCCAAGAATGATGTGGCATACCCGGTTTTCGTGGCCAAGGTGCCAGAGGGCAAGGGCTTTGTGGATAGCGCCATCGTGGGTACGATCGTCCTGCGGTTTGATGACATCTTCGCTATGTTTAACCTTCATCCGCTGCACTACACCTTCGTTCGGCTATTTTCGCTGAGTATGGAGATGCGGATCATTAGAGACAAGACCCCGGACATCGTGATAGTCGACCCCTTCTACATGCGTGCCAAGATCTTGGGCAGTGCTGGGGACCGGCAAGTCGCGAGTTCATACCTCGAAGGCGTCATTCTGGCAAACCCAGATAAGGATAACTTCCTCGTGCCTTACTTTCCCGAGTAAGTCATCCCCTCACCGCCCCGTAACATATGATTTCTTAGATTTCGATCGTTCTTTTTTTTCTAACATTCCGTGTTTTGTGCAGTGACACACATTGCACACTCATCCTCCTAAGCCCGAAATATTCCATGGCCGCGTATTTCGACCCGGACCATTAGTCGAAGATAGACTACACAAATATCAAGAAAGTTCTTGATGATGTTCTCCCCGGCTACGCCAAATCTGGAGGCACCTTCAGCAGGCCAGTTCGTAAGTACGGCAAGCACATCTTCAGCCACAATACGACGTTCTCCTGCGTCAAGCAGCCGCCTGGCGGTCAGAAGGATGCCTACTATGCCCTCCATCACATGCGGGCGATCGTACAGGACCATAATCACCTTCTGCTGCCAAATAATCTCAAAGATTGGGCCGCACGCTTGTCGGCAATCCAGGACGCGGACATCAGACAAGAATTCTTTCGCATCCAGTCGGAGTTTGCGGAAATCATCCATCAAGATGTCCTTCGTACCTCGGGGCAGTTCTATCTCAGACATCAACCGTCCAACAGTGAGATAGAAACAACGCTACAAATGCAGTCCATGAGTCGAGTCAAAAGTAGTGATGCTATGTAGTTCTGAAATGTCGATTGGCTCATGTTGTAATATTAAACATTAATGAACTTGTATGTCTCTTTGGTTTGGACAGTCGTTCAACTTATATGTAATCGATGCTATTTATTAGTAGGACCATGAATCGTGCTATTAATGTGTTGCTTTTCTCTTTCGATCCTTTTGTTGCATACTTATATATTGCTTATGTATTGTCTGTGAATTGCTACTAACATTTTGTTTGGCTAGTGCATATATAGAGATGCCGTCGTATGTCGTGTACAAGGGTAAGGTTCCCGGAGTCTACGACGACTGGGAGGAGTGTCGGAGACAGATTCACCGTTTCAGCGGTAACAGTTACAAAGGGTACACCACTAGGGCGGAGGCGGAAGTTAGATACGCGCGCTATCTAGCGGGAGAGAGGAGGGAGCGGAGGAGGAACCGGATGAAGACCAGTTTCATCGCGATGATGCTAATCGTGATGACCGCGACTCTCTTCTATGTGATGGTAGTTTAGATGATCGATATCGACTTGTAATGTGAAGACAAACTCGCTACTCGCGGTTTCGAGACTTGTAATGTTATAACTTTGTTCGGTATTTGAAATTCGGAGACTAATATGATGAATTGTATTCGAAGACTAATCTTCTATTGTATTCGATAAATCTGTTGTTCATATGTTGTGCTCTTTATATTGTGTGCAGTAATATGTTCTGTAACCTGTGCAAAAATCAGAAAAGAAAAAAATTAATCCCTAATATTCATACTAATGGCGCACCACTCAGCGCACTAATGGCGCACTGCAGAAAGGACACTAATGGCGCATCACCCCCCGGTGCGCCATTAGTATGCCAAGGCACATGGGTAAATATGGCCCCTGTGAGGCATACTAATGGCGCACGGTGGGCTATACTAATGGCGCACTGCGTGGTGCGCCATTAGTATACCAGATACTAATGGCGCACCAGGGATGCACCATTAGTATTTAATTCTAATGGCGTGGTGCTAGTGGCGCACCAGTAGTGCGCCATTAGTAGGCAAAACTGGTGCGCCACTAGCAGGCCTTTTCCTAGTAGTGCATGAAGCGGAAGTTCATTATGATGCCAGTTCTCATCCAAGGCCCTAAGCAACCCGGCAACGACATTGATGTGTACCTAAGGCCATTAGTTGAAGAACTTTTACAGCTGTGGAATGGAAACGGTGTACATACGTGGGATGAGCACAAACAGGAGGAATTTAACCTGCACGCGTTGCTGTTTGTAACCATCAACGATTGGCCCGCTCTCAGTAACCTTTCAGGACAGACAAACAAGGGATACCACGCATGCACGCACTGTTTAGATGACACTGAAAGTATATACCTGGACAAATGCAGGAAGAATGTGTACCTGGGCCATCGTCGATTTCTTCCGACCAACCATCAATGTCGAAAGAAAGGCAAGCATTTCAAAGGCGAGGCAGATCACCGGAAGAAGCCCACCATGCGTACCGGTGATCACGTACTTGCTATGGTCAATGATTTACACGTAATCTTTGGAAAGGGTCCCGGCGGACTAGCTGTTCCGAATGACACTGAGGGACATGCACCCATGTGGAAGAAGAAATCTATATTTTAGGACCTACCCTACTGGAAAGACCTAGAGGTCCGCTCTTCAATTGACGTGATGCACGTGACGAAGAAACTTTGCGTGAACCTGCTAGGCTTCTTGGGCGTGTATGGGAAGACAAAAGATACACCTGAGGCACGGGAGGACCTGCAACATTTGCACGAAAAAGACGGCATGCCTCTGAAGCAGTATGAAGGTCCTACCAGCTACGCTCTTACGAAAGAAGAGAAATAAATCTTCTTTGAATGCCTGCTCAGTATGAAGGTCCCGACTGGCTTCTCGTCGAATATAAAGGGAATAATAAATATGCGAGAGAAAAAGTTCCAGAACCTAAAGTCTCATGACTGCCACGTGATTATGACGCAACTGCTTCCGGTTGCATTGAGGGGGCTTCGACTGGAAAACGTTCGTATGAAACCCTGATATCTCGAAACAGATTGTCCGTTTTGTACACGAAGTGCATCCAGTTTTTGCCGTAACCCTCTCAACTTTCTTGCACATGCTATGTGGATGAAATGATGATACCATGCCAACTTTCAACCTTTTCAGAGTTTATTTGAAATGCTTTTCAATTTCAGGGTCTTATAGCTCAAAATAATCAATAAATGCATGAAAAATAACAAATGAAGTCAGAAAGGGTTGAAAATTGATGATGTGGCTTTGAATGGTGCATTTTGAACACACAAAAAGTCAGGAGTTCAAATAAGTTTAAAAAAATGAAATCCCTTTGTAACAGACGAGTTTCCGTATGAAATCCTGATACATCGAAAGAGATTGTCCGTTTTGTACACGAAGTGCATTCAGTTTTTGCCGTAACCCTCTCAACTTTCTCGCACATGCTATGTGGATGAAATGATGATACCATGCCAACTTTCAACCTTTTCAGAGTTCATTTGAAATGCTTTTCAATTTTAGGGTCTTATAGCTCAAAATAATCAGTAAATGCATGAAAAATAACAAATAAAATAAATAAGTAATTAGAAACAAAATAATATAAACTTTAATAAAATATAAGTAGAAACAAAATAAAATAAACTTTAATAACATAAATAAAATTTATGAAACTAAAATTATCAAAGTATTTTCTGTTCAAAACATTATAAGCAACCTCTAGTATTATTGAAACTAAAATTATATAAAATTGATGCAACTATAATTATCGAAGTATTTTCTGTTCAAAAT
>NC_057814.1:27049077-27057616 GCF_018294505.1 Triticum aestivum
CGGCCTGCCCCCGCGCGCCGGCGCCCTCGCCTCCCCCGCCGTCGCCATCGCCAGACGCCCCCGCTGTGAGCCGCCGCGCCGGTCCGGCTCTGTTTTTCTTTTGTATTAGATTAATTTTTTGTTCATATATATAAAATGTATATTTGTATGTATGTGGCTATATGTAAGTTCAGAGCATGTTTTTTATTAGATTAATTTCTTATTAGATTTATTACATTAATTTTTTTGTTCACAACATGTTATTGTTCATATATGTATTTTTTTGTTCATATGTGTATTAATGTTTTTGTTGTATATATGTAATTTTTTTCAATGTATATATGTATGTGGTTGCTATATATGCATGATGAGGGGGGTGGGGGTCGATATACCCCCTCCCCGATAATTTCAACATGAGGGGAGGTCGATACCCCCTTCCCGATAATTTCAACATGAGGGGAGGTCGATACCCCCTCCCCGATAACATTTTTTAGAAAAAAATTATATATCTGGCTAGGAAGAAAGGAAGAAGGAATGAACTAAGAAGAGGATTAAGAAGAAAAATAAGAGGAGAAGAAGAAGGAATAGAGGAGAAGAAGAAAAAATAGAGTCTATTTTTTCTTCTTCTCCTCTATTCCTTCTTCTTCTCCTTTTTTTCTTCTTCTCCACTTTTTTTATCTTCTACTTCCTCTTCTTAATTTTTATCGGGAACTCCATTCCAAAATAACTTCGACATGATGGGCGGTCGATATATATACCCCCTCTCGACCGTGATAACTTATACCACGGGAGCACCCCCCGGCCCTCTCGCTCGACCAAAACTCTTGAGGACACCCAAACCCTAGAAAAAAGGATTAGAGGGATGTCTATCTAAGTGGGAGTTCTTAAGTAATATGATTAATTGAACTTAAATTTATCATGAACTTAGTCCTGATAGTATTTTTGCAAATTATGTTGTAGATCAATAGCTCGCGTTGTTGCTTCCCTGTGTTTATTTTTGATATGTTCCTAGAGAAAAATTATATTGAAAGATGTTAGTAGCAAAGATGCGGATTGGATCCGTGATCTGAGGATTATCCTCATTGCTGCACAGAAAAATTATGTCCTTGATACACCGCTAGGTGACAGACCTATTGCAGGAGTAGATGCAGACGTTATGAACGTTTGGCTAGCTCAATATGATGACTACTTGATAGTTTAGTGCACCATGCTTAACGGCTTAGAATCGGGACTTCAAAGACGTTTTGAACGTCATGGACCATATGAGATGTTCCAGGAGTTGAAGTTAATATTTCAAGAAAATACCCGAGTTGAGAGATATGAAGTCTCCAACAAGTTCTATAGCTAAAAGATGGAGGAGAATAGCTCAAGCAGTGAGCATGTGCTCAGATTGTCTGGGTACTACAATCGCTTGAATCAAGTGGGAGTTTATCTTCCAGATAAAATAGTGATTGACAGAATTCTCTAGTCACCATCACCAAGTTAGTAGAACTTCGTGATGAACTATAGTATGCAAGGGATGACGAAAGTAATTCCCGAGCTCTTCGTGATGTTGAAATCGATGAAGGTAGAAATCAAGAAAGAGCATCAAGTGTTGATGATTGACAAGACCACTAGCCTCAAGAAAAGGGCAAAGGGAAGAAGGGGAACTTCAAGAAGAACGGCAAGCAAGTGCTGCTCAAGTGAAGAAGCCTAAGTCTGGTCCTAAGCCTGAGACTAAGTGCTTCTACTGCAAAGGGACTGGTCACTGGAAGCGGAACTACCCCAAGTATTTGGTGGATAAGAAGGATGGCAAAGTGAACAAAGGTATATTGGATATACATGTTATTGATGTGTACTTTACTAGTGTTTATAGCAACCCCTCGGTATCTGATACTGGCTTAGTTGCTAAAGAGTAGTAACTCGAAACGGGAGTTGCATAATGAACATAAACTAGTTAAGGATGAAGTGACGATGTGTATTGGAAGTGGTTCCAAGATTGATATGATCATCATCGCACACTCCCTATACTTTCGGGATTAGTGTTGAACCTAAATAAGTGTTATTTGGTGTTTACATTGAGCATGAATATGATTTGATCATGTTTGTTGCAATACGGTTATTCATTTAAATTAGAGAATAATTGTTGTTCTGTTTACATGAATAAAACCTTCTATGGTCATACACCCAACAAAATGGTTTGTTGGATCTTGATCGTAGTGATACACATATTCATAATAATGAAGCCAAAAGATGCAAAGTTAATAATGATAGTGCAACTTATTTGTGGCACTGCCGTTTAGGTCATATTGGTGTAAAGCGCATGAAGAAACTCCATACTGATGGGATTTTGGAATCACTTGATTATGAATCACTTGATGCTTGCGAACCGTGCCTCATGGGCAAGATGACTAATACGCCGTTCTCCGGAACTATGGAGAGAGCAACAGATTTGTTGGAAATCATACATACAGATGTATGTGGTCCAATGAATATTGAGG
Source organism: Triticum aestivum (assembly GCF_018294505.1). Lineage (NCBI taxonomy): Eukaryota > Viridiplantae > Streptophyta > Magnoliopsida > Poales > Poaceae > Triticum > Triticum aestivum. The sequence continues at coordinate 27,051,537 of NC_057814.1, forward strand.
CTCATAGCAGGTATCATTAATTTCTGACCTTCACAGATGATTTGAGCAGATATGGGTATATCTACTTAATGAAACAGAAGTCTGAAACATTTGAAAAGTTCATATAATTTCAGAGAGAAGTGGAAAATCATCGTAACAAGAAAATAAAGTTTCTACGATCTGATCGTGGAGAAGAGTATTTGAGTTACGAGTTTGGCCTTCAGTAAAAACAATGTGAAATAGTTTCACTACTCACGCCACCTGGAACACCACAGTGTAATGGTGTGTCCGAACATCGTAACCGTACTTTATTAGATATGGTGCAATATATGATGTCTCTTACCGATCTACCACTATCATTTTGGGGTTATGCATTATAGACAGCTGCATTCACGTTAAATAGGGTACCATCTAAATCCGTTGAGACGACATCTTATGAACTGTGGTTTGGCAAGAAACCTAAGTTGTCGTTTCTTAAAGTTTGGGGTTGAGATGCTTATGTGAAAAAGTTTCATCCTGATAAGCTCAAACCCAAATCGGAGAAATGTGTCTGCATAGGATACCCAAAGGAGACAGTTGGGTACACCTTCTATCACAGATCCGAAGGCAAGTTCGTTGCTAAGAATGGATGCTTTCTAGAGAAGGAGTTTCTCTCGAAAGAAGTGAGTGGGAGGAAAGTAGAACTTGATGAGGTAAATGTACCTGCTCCCTTATTGGAAAGTGGTTCATCACAAAAATCTGTTCCTGTGACTCCTACACCAATTAGTGAGGAAGTTAATGATGATGATCATGTAACTTCAGATCAAGTTACTACCAAACCTCGTAGGTAAACCAGAGTGCGATCCACACCAGAGTGGTACGGTAATCCTGTTCTGGAGGTCATGTTATTTGACCATGACGAACCTACGAACTATGAGGAAGCGATGATGAGCCCAGATTCCGCGAAATGGCTTGAGGCCATGAAATCTGAGATAAGATCCATATATGAGAACAAAGTATGGACTTTGATTGACTTGCCCAATGATCGGCGAGCCATTGAGATTAAATGGATCTTCAAGAGGAAGACGGACGCTGATAGTAGTGTTACTATCTACAAAGCTAGAATTGTCGCAAAAGGTTTTCGACAAGTTTAAGGTGTTGACTACGATGAGAGTTTCTCACTCGTATCTATGCTTAAGTCTATCCGAATCATGTTAGCAATTGCCGCATTTTATGAAATCTGGCAAATGGATAAACAAAACTGCATTCCTTAATGGATTTATTAAAGAAGAGTTGTATATGATGCAACCAGAAGGTTTTGTCAATCCTAAAGGTGCTAACAAAATATGCAAGCTCCAGCAATCCATCTATGGACTGGTGCAAGTATCTCGGAGTTGGAATACATGCTTTGATAAGTTGATCAAAGGATATAGTTTTATACAGACTTGCGGTGAAGCCTGTATTTACAAGAAAGTGAGTGGGAGCACTACAACATTTCTGATAAGTATATGTGAATGACATATTGTTGGTCGGAAATAATGTAGAATTATTCTGCAAAGCATAAAGGAGTGTTTGAAAGGAGTTTTTCAAAGAAAGACCTCGGTGAAGCTGCTTACATATTGAGCATCAAGATCTATAGAGATAGATCAAGACGCTTGATAAGTTTTTTCAATGAGTACATACCTTAACAAGATTTTGAAGTGGTTCAAAATGGAACAGTCAAAGAAAGAGTTTCTTGCCTGTGTTACAAGGTGTGAAATTGAGTAAGACTCAAAGCCCGACCACGGCAGAAGATAGAAAAAGAATGAAAGTCATTTCCTATGCCTCGGCCATAGGTTCTATAAAGTATGCCATGCTGTGTACCAGATCTATTGTATACCCTACACTGATTTTGGCAAGGGAGTACAATAGTGATCTAGGAGTAGATCACTGGACAGCGGTCAAAATTATCCTTACTGGAATAAGGATATGTTTCTCGACTATGGAAGTGACAAAAGGCTCGTCGTAAAGGGTTACGTCGATGCAAGTTTTGACACTAATCTAGATGACTCTAAGTCTCGGTCTAGATACATATTGAAAGTGGGAGCAATTAGCTAGAGTAGCTCCATGCAGAGCATTGTAGACATAGAAATTTGCAAAATACTTACGGATCTGAATGTGACAGACCCGTTGACTAAAATAATCTCACAAGCAAAACATGATCACACCTTAGTACTCTTTGGGTGTTAATCACATAGCGATGTGAACTAGATTACTGACTCTAGTAAACCCTTTGGGTGTTGGTCACATGACGATGTGAACTATGGGTGTTAATCACATGGTGATGTGAACTATTGATGTTAAATCACATGGCGATGTGAACTAGATTATTGACTCTAGTGCAAGTGGGAGACTGAAGGAAATATGCCCTAGAGGCAATAATAAAGTTATTATTTATTTCCTTATATCATGATAAATGTTTATTATTCATGCTAGAATTGTATTAACCGGAAACATGATACATGTGTGAATACATAGACAAACAGAGTGTCACTAGTATGCCTCTACTTGACTAGCTCGTTGATCAAAGATGGTTATGTTTCCTAGCCATAGACATGAGTTGTCATTTGATTAACGGGATCACATCATTAGGAGAATGATGTGATTGACTTGACCCATTCCGTTAGCTTAGCACTCGATCGTTTAGTATGTTGCTATTGCTTTCTTCATGACTTATACATGTTCCTATCACTATGAGATTATGCAACTCCCGTTTACCGGAGGAACACTTTGTGTGCTACCAAACGTCACAACGTAACTGGGTGATTATAAAGGTGCTCTACAGGTGTCTCCAAAAGTACTTGTTGGGTTGGCGTATTTCGAGATTAGGATTTGTCACTCCGATTGTCGGAGAGGTATCTCTGGGCCCTCTCGGTAATGCACATCACTTAAGCCTTGCAAGCATTGCAACTAATGAGTTTGTTGCGAGATGATGTATTACGGAAACGAGTAAAGAGACTTGCCGGTAACGAGATTGAACTAGGTATTAAGATACCGACGATCGAATCTCGGGCAAGTAACATACCGATGACAAAGGGAACAACGTATGTTGTTATGCGGTTTGACCGATAAAGATCTTCGTAGAATATGTGGGAGCCAATATGGGCATCCAGGTCCCGCTATTGGTTATTGACCGGAGACGTGTCTCGGTCATGTCTACATAGTTCTCGAACCCGTAGGGTCCGCACGCTTAACGTTACGATGACAGTTTTATTATGAGTTTATAAGTTTTGATGTACTGAAGGAGTTCGGAGTCCCGGATGAGATCGGGGACATGACGAGGAGTCTCGAAATGGTCGAGACATAAAGGTTGATATATTGGAAGCCTATGTTTGGACATCGGAAGTGTTCCGGGTGAAATCGGGATTTTTCCGGAGTACCGGGAGGTTATCGAAACCCCCTGGTAACTTAATGGGCCTTAGTGGGCCTAGGTGGAAGAGAGGAGAGGAGGCTAGGGCAGGGCCGCGCCCCCCTTCCCCCCCAGTCCGAATAGGACAAGGAGAGGGGGGGCGGCGCCCCCCTTCCTTCCTCCCCTCCACCTCTTCCCCTCTTCCACTCCTAGTCCAACAAGGAAAGGGGGGAGTCCTACTCCCGGTAGGAGTAGGACTCCTCCTGGCGCGCCACACCTCCTAGGTCGGCGGCCTCCCCCTTGCTCCTTTATATACGGGGGCAGGGGGCACCTCTAGACACACAATTGATCAACGATCTTTTAGCCGTGTGCGGTGCCCCCCTCCACCATATTACACCTCGATAATATCGTAGCGGTGCTTAGGCGAAGCCCTGCGTCGGTAGAACATCATCATCGTCACCACGCCGTCGTGCTGACGAAACTCTCCCTCAACACTCGGCTGGATCGGAGTTCGAGGGACGTCATCGAGCTGAACGTGTGTTGAACTCGGAGGTGCCGTGCGTTCGGTACTTGATCGGTCGGATCGTGAAGACGTACGACTACATCAACCGCGTTGTGTTAACGCTTCCGCTATCGGTCTACAAGGGTACGTGGACAACACTCTCCCCTCTCGTTGCTATGCATCACCATGATCTTGCGTGTGCGTAGGAAATTTTTTGAAATTACTACGTTCCCTAACAGAAGGTAGATCCGGTGAAAGCGAAGCGCACTCTAGCTGCCCTGACAAAACCACCAAAGTCTCCGCCGAAAGGCAACTATGAGCGCATTATTGCAAAGACATTTGCCGAAGCGGAGCGGTCGGGAAGTACTGTCAGTGATCAAAGGTTAAAAGAACGACGAGCTGGGAAAAAAATTGCCCAGCTCGGCGAACAAGCAAACCAATCGTGCCCCCCGCTCAAGGTGTCTAGCGACATCGTCGCTAATGATCCGAGGATGGTGCCCGATTATAGCAATCTTGGAGATTACCTGCCCGACGATGTACATTATGATATCTTGGAGGTGGACGAACACATATACCATTACGGGAAGCCTCTCGTCAAAGATGAAAGATCTCTAACAATGATGATGCGAAGATTACATGATTGGTACATGAAAACCTGCAGAGAGTCTGGGGGAGGAATACTTTGATGCTGAGAGTTAAACCGGAGCATGACCTCGTTGGAATTGAACTGTTGAATGTTCCATTTGAGGAGTTCTTCCAGTTTTTCAATCAAAAGGCCCTCGATAAATCAACGATCACTTGCTACTGCCTGTAAGTAGTACTACTTCTGTCATTAAGTCTCTCTATATAGGTCAGCTCTTTCATTGCATGTATTTATAATTATCATCACTATATTATGCAGATTGAAGATCGCCGAATTGAAGAAAAGACAAATCGGTGATATTGGGTTCATTAACACAAATCTCATAGATGCAACTGAGGTTAAATATCATGCCGAAAATACCGAGGCCAACTTGCTACGATCGTTGGTAATAAATGAAAACAAAGATATAACACTCTTTTCTTACAACTTCAAGTGAGTGTTACTGTCTTGTGCATATTCGGTTTCCCTTATTAGTCCAGGTTATAGTAATGTCATTGATGACTTATGCATGCGTGCGCAGCTTCCACTATATTCTCCTAGAGATTAAGCTTGAGCAGGGAGTAGTAACCGTCTTAGACTCGAGACGAAAAGATCCCCAGGACTATGCGGACATGACTCAAATGAGAAGTAAGTTAAATCGATCATTATCCACCATATCAGCAACTTTGTTCATTTCCTGATATCAAGTAATTGTTTTCTTTGTCTGGCAGGGTTTGGAGAAAATTCACCAAAAAAGCTCCGGGACTGCCGAAGAAGCTGCAATTTAAACACCCGAAAGTAAGTACTATAGTAGCATGTTCCGCGCATCTCCTAGTGATTCAAGCGCTAGTTTCATCAATACCATTTAGCATGCTTGCTTATCAGTTTGATTGACCTCTATTTCTTGTAAAGTGGTTGTGGCAGGAACCCGGGAATAATTACTGTGGATACTACGTTTGCGAGTCCATCCGCTACACGACCTGTGAGCGGGGCTACTCTGACAAACAATATGAAGTGCGTAAGCAATAATATTCATAATTTTATTTTATTACCATCATTTGTGTTGAGTTTCATTTATTCATATATATATATATATATATATATATATATATATATATATATATATATATATATATATATATGTATTGACCCCCTTCTTCAAATTAGATCTTTCGGATGCGGGATGAACTCCTAGCACCAGATCGTATGCCAACAATTCAAGAGGAATTGGCGGCATTCTTTCTTGACCACGTGATCGCTGAAAACGGAGAATACTATGTGGACCCTGTGTTCTTACAATTTAATTAGGAGATTATATTGTAAGAGATAATTATTGTATATATGTAGCCGGTAGTGTCGGATAGATAGACGAGAACTTGTTGTTCGACCAATCTCTCGGAGAAGGAGAGGTGGTCGATATCACTTCTCTCCGTATGCATATGTTCATGACGATCTTCTATTTCCTTCATTTAATTACTAGCTAGCGTGTCTAGTCCTCTCCATACGTATATAGTACATAGCGTCGATCAAGCACGGAGATAAGAGAGGACACTTCTCTCTATTAATTAGCTAGCTAACACAATGTATGAAACACCTAAATTAACCCCCCA
>NC_057814.1:27057851-27069140 GCF_018294505.1 Triticum aestivum
AAAAACCCCAGCCCCTGAACGTGGATGCCTATTGGTCCCGGTTAGTGCCATCAACCGGGACCAAAGGCCCTCCTGCCTGGGCTCGCCACACCGGCCACATGGAGGCCCATCTGTCCCGGTTCGTGTAAGAACCGGGACTAAAGAGTTAGGGCATTAGTAACGACCCTTTAGTCCCGGTTCAAAAACCGGGACAAAAGGCCCTTATCAACCGGGACAATAGGCCTTTTTCTACTAGTGTGCTGTGTACGCACGGGTCGAAGCCGACGTACCTACGTGGCATAGTTAAAGGTGCCCTACGACGTTGTTAGCGCGTCACGTCATCACACGCGCGAGAATACAAGGATACACTGTAGTATGGACAGCTAAGCCAGCCGACCTTCCAGACCTGCACATTCTTCGTGCCTAGTTTTGCTATTGCTCGAGCGAGCTGCAGGGCCCGGCCGTGGATTCCATTGCTGTCAGCTGTGATCCGCCGATCGACGGGAAGGTGGCGCTTCCCTGTCGTCAATCGCGATCCGACTCCGTCGTATGTGTTCCCCGTCGAGAGAACTCCGCCGCACGCACGCACGGAACGGACGTCCGGGAAGCTCCGTGTCATGCGGTCAGGTGCCATCGTCGATTGGAGCTAGCCGGAGAGGTCAGGTGCCGGGTTGCCCTCGCTCCGGCTATTGGCCGCGGCCGGTGCATGCACAGGTGCCGCGACTGCATCCCTTCACCCAACGAATTCTCGCCAGTCGTGTCTCTCTAGGCGTCTTCGTGTCCTCTCCGTACGCTGCCAAGTAGTAATGCGTACATACACTACACCAGAGGAAAATGGACGTTTGACTCTCGGCCTCCATGTAGACCTTTAAAAAAAATCAAAATTCAAACTTTTTTAAAACTAGCTTTATATATAAAACAGGACGAAAGCCTTTTTATAAGAATCTTTAAAATTTTGTGCAAGTAAATAAAGATGTTATGTGTATGTCTGTAAAATTTCAGAATGAAATACATTGAAATGCGACCTACACAGAAAAGACAAATTAATGGCCTGAGAGGATAAATAGTATGATGTGTTCAAAAGACTCAGATATGTCTTTTTTGTAAAACACACATTTCAACGTATTTTGCCGTAAAAATTTACGCACATGTGTGTTATGCCTCCATGTATATCTGTATTTTTTTCAGGATTTTTCAAACGTAGAAAATATGAGATCTGACGAATTTGAATTTTTCGAAACCGAGCTCCATCGAGCTTGGCCTCCAAAGGCAATATTTGACACCAGAGGCTTTTCTTTTTCGAATGATACTACACTAGAGGCTAATGCATGCTTCGCCGCGTTGTTCCTCACTCATGGTATCAACTCTATTTTCTTTAACATGTTATTGCAATTGATTCTTTTTATTTTGGCTGGGATCAGGCCGGCCTTTGCAAAGCCCGACCTCAAAATTCTAAGCCCGAGCCTGGCCCGGCCCGAAACACATGAACAATGCGATTTTTGATTAAAATAATGATTTTGGGATATTTAAAATATATGGTATACCTATATGATCCCCTTTCAGGCCGGGCTGTCCATGACCGGGTCTAGCTTAGGTTTTGATTATGTTATGGCGATGATTGGCTACTATTGAAAATAGTATTTTATTTTGAGAGATGAGTGAAGTTTTAGTGCGTGTGTGTGGTGCCCTTTACGTTTCGACATCGGTGTTAGCCGATGGTGCTTGTGTGATCCTCTTGGGAGCTCTTATTCCATGTTGAAATCATGTAATTTGCTGCTATAACAATCACATGGGCCGGCCAATGAAACTCCCGCTCGCTCAGCTCGGCTTCCTGCTCATCTGGCTTAGCTTTTTGCCCGCTCGCCTCACTACTAGCTTAGATAGAATCGGCTATCATATAGTTTTATTTGAATTTTTTGTTAAAAAGATGTTCACAAGATTTTTCATTAAAAAATCATATCTATAGGTGTAGTTTTTGTAATATGGATGAATCCATCAAACACCTCTTTCTTGACTACCCGTTAGCAAAAAAATTATGGCGGTCGGTTCACATAGCGTTTAACATTACTCCTCCGAACTTTGTTGGCACATTATTTGGGACGTGGCTTAACGGGATAGATCCCGTAACAGCGAGACACATTCGCGTAGGAGTATGTGCTTTATTGTGGGCAGTTTGGAACTGCAGAAATGATTTGGTTTTTAACAGAACAACAAATATTCATTTTTTGCAGGTTATCTTCCGAGCCACTGCGTTGATCCGTATGTGGTCGCTACTCACTCCGACGGAGGCCAAAGAGCGTTTGGTTACTGGATCTATCCGGTGGGAGATGGTAGCTCGGGCTATTTTCAACCGGTTTGGATGGCGGTCATGTAATAGGATAGGCAATTAGTTTTCCTATCTCTCTTTTGCAAGCCGGTTGTGGCCTCATGTCTGATTACTTTATTTTGCTCTCTGTGATCTTTTTTCTTTTTTCTTTCGTTCAGACTGTAAGACCTTTGTTGAACCTATTTGCTTATTTATATAAGTTGGCCGTATGCATCTTTTTGATGCAGAGGCCGGGGAGTCCTCCCTTTTCGAAAGAAAAAAAAATATCTATAGAAAGAAGTGAGCGTTTACATGAAGTTCCTAGAAATATGAAAGACCTAAATTTGAATGGTGGATGTTGCTGGACTCTTTTTTGCTAGTTGGCTTTGCTGCCGGCTGCCGCCCCAGATACGTGCGTGCGTTATGGGAAGGCGCCCTGTTACCATGCATCGTGCCCGGCGTGGCGCATCGCATGCGGAGTCGGTTACGTGGTCACACGTCTCGTCTCGGTCGTCGATCAGCTGCGAATTTTGTTTCGTTTCGCGTGCGAAAACGACGAGGCCTGTTTTGGCACCAAACCTTACTTAATCCTTGTGCCATGATTAGATTATACATACGTGGCTCTTTTTTTTTATCACGTATACTGTTTACATACGTGACATGTCTCGCCTGTTTTGGCACCAAACCTTACTTAATCACCTACCGGTGAGTGATCAATGAATCCAATCGGACGACGCTACATGTATATGTACACGGACGGGGTCGACGACGCCGACGTGGCATAATGAATGGGTATCTATACCATGTTGTCAGCGCGTCACGTCATACACGAGAGGACAATCATGAAGTAGACGATGATGCTCTTGTCTGTCTACATACAGAATACACACACGGATCGAAGCCGACGTGCCTACGTGGGATAGTTAACGGCACCCTACGATGTTGTTAGCGCGTCACGTCATCACACGCGCGAGAAGACAAGTAGTATTATGGACAGCTCAGCTGGCCGGCCTTCCGGAGCTGCACATTCTTCGTGCCTAGTTTAGCTATAGCCCAAGTGAGCTCCGTGCCATTGCTGTCAGATGTGTGTGATCCGGGGATCCACCGGAAGTTGGCGCCTCCCTGTCGATTCCATCTCAAATGATCCGTCGTATTCGTATGTACACGCACGCACGCACGAAACGAACGTCGGAGAAGCTCTGAGCCGTGCTGTGCCGTCGTCGTCGATCGGAGCCGGCCGGCCGGGAAGGTGCCGGGTTGCCCTCGCTCCGGCTATTGGCCGCTGCATGCACAGGTGCCGCGACGGCATCCCTTCACCTAAAACGAATTCCCTCTTCCCCGCCCGCCGGCCGTGTCTGTGCGATCCAGCTAGCCAGGTGTCTCCGTGCCCTGTGCGTACACGGCCCATTAATGCTTACACATATTTTTCTTTTTCTTTCCTAATAAATCTACTAGATAATTGCTCATAAGTTGCAACGTAATGGCGGTCTCTGAAGTCGCCGATCATGGTATTCTTTTGTTAGCCGTGAGTAGTTGTGCTCCTTCGTGACTGAGTGCGAGAAACTAGCTACCAGTAAGATCGAAGCGTTTGAGCGGCTTCACCAAGTTTTCGGAAATATCCAAATCAGGTGCTTATCGGCGGGTTCCTCGTTGATGCGTGAAATACAATCTGTCTTTCTTCCCTTGTTGACATGAGCGCCAAAAGAAGTTCCCCTCTAAACAAATATTCAAAATTGACCTAGACATAAAGAAAATCTCAATAACTTAGGAGTTGGCATAAATAAATGGAACTTAAAGTCGGACCACGACACATCTCTTCTTCCTTTAGCGACCACAATGGACACCCAACCACCAGCAAATGCCTTTTCTCTCGTGTCTGCCACTGTACCCCGTGTTACCGTGCCACCCCATGGTGGCCTAGCAAATCTGTCTCATAGGGGCACGAATAGCTTAAGAGACAGGTATGTCCGATGCCAAACCCATGAGAAAGGAAAAGAGGAACAAAAGCAACACCATCATTTCATATATGTACGCTTCCTATTACATAGTCCAAATTGTCCCACTTCCAAAAGGAGCATTACAGAGAGTTGGTTACGTGGTCGCCGTCTCGGCCGGCCGGATGGGAATTTCGTTTCGTCCGCAAAACGATAATGTTTGGAAAGCAACGGCGACCGCGCCTCACGCATTCAGTCAGCTGCACCGGGTCGGCACGTTTCTGCTACTTTTAGGTCATCGGGAGGGCTAAATGCTCCGCTTCCATTATCGTAATAGCGAAATCAGATACTCCAAAGCAGAGTCTAGTAGAGCAAAAACAAGCCAAGTTCAGACCGGTGAGCTGCTAGGCCCAGCTGCAGCAAAATGAAGACATAGTCGGGGGAAGACAACAATAAGCCAACACGAACAGCAGATCGGGTATGTATATTCAGCAGGAACTTGCACTCGGTGTCAGCAGCTAGAGAGGAGAGGAGCCGCTGTTGGATCTCTTCAAAGGAGCCGAGGGTGCGCCAGCTCCAGCCAAGTGACCGGGCAGAATATCAGGGTTAGTTTCGTATCATTGCCTGGCTACTACTTTGATCAGACCTTAACATACAAATTTATTAGAGATCCAAATTAAGCCCAAAGGTTGGGTTCAGTAGGCGCGAGTGATGGGAACACCTGGATCGCAGAAGGAGAAGCCGGCAGGCACCCAACTGGGCACGCACCGGCACCGGTAACAACTGTTGAGCTCGTGCAATGCCAATGCGTGGCTGACAGTTAACGGTGCAGACTTCCAGCGGGGCGGGCACACTTGGAAAGTCGCCCCGCGAGAAGCAAAGCAAGGAAGAAGAAGAAGAGAGATTCCCAGCAAGGCACGTCGGAGCCAGCAACAAGGACAGACAGCATGTACGCCACTCCCCCGTACGGCGATCGGGATCGGCACAGCAGCTGCCAGCCAGGTGCCGCAGGCGTACATCCACCCAATGAGGCAATTAATGCATGACCCGGCCCAACCAGCGGCCGCGAGCTCCATAATATCAGTGCGGGTGCAGCTTGCAGTGCAGGCGACAGAGCCATTTTCGACGGCAGCCAAAAACCAGCAGTTCCAGTTCCATGACCAGCTCTGTTTGTCCGCGCATGCAGCTCCATGGATTCCTTGCATTGCATGGTTGGTTGGGATCCACCAAGCTAGCCAAGGTACTGCATGCATGCATGCATGCATGTCCGGGGGAAAAGTCCAAAATAAACCCTCAACTCGTAGACCCTAGCTAAATCGAACCCTCAACTCCTAATCCCGGTAATCAGCACTCTCAACTCTCTAATCCCGGTTCAAAATGAACCCTGCAGTCGATTTGGGCAGGAAAACGCTTACGTGGCATAGTCAACCGGGATTCTTCTGTCAGACGGGCCAGTTGACCGGTGCGCATAGTCAACCGGGATACTTCAAAATTAAGAAGCATAGTGTATAGTATAAAATAATTGAATGAGAGCTTTGAGAGATTGTTGACTTGGTCAAAATCAGGTGATTCAACTCTAATTGGACACCTCAATTGATTGTGAGGCCTTTTACCCCTAGGAAGCTTAGCGATATGTTGATTGTAAGTGGAGACGTTAATTTTGAAACTGTCATTGTCGTGCCCGGCGTGGCGCGTCGTATGCACAGAGTCGGTTACGTGGTCGCCGTCTCGATCGGTTGGGAGTTTCGTTCCGTCGTCGTCCACAAGGCGATGAGGTCGGCGGGTCTGGCCCCGCCGGCCGGCTGGATGGCTGCATCCGGACCGACACGCAGGTCGCGGCTGGACCGAACCGGCGCCTATCTGGGACTTGCAGAAGGAGGCTAGTAGGTGTATGTACCAGCAGCTGAGTGGTGACCAATTGAGACGCGAGTGATCGCGGAAGGGCAAGCAACGGACACTGCTGGATCGAGTGCGATGCAAACTTGGAGCAGGAGCAGCCGGCAGGCATTCCACCTAACCCGGCCGGCGCGCTGGCCGTCAGGCCGTACGTGTCAACAGTCGGTTGGTGGTTAAACCTAGAGAGGTCACGTACGCGTCGATGTCGAGGTGGAGCCCGGCGCCGGAGAAGCGAAGAGGAAATCAAGATTCCCGGCCCGGCTCGCGGTGTCCGTCCGAACCAACGACAGCGACGGACAGCACCCCGTACGGCGGCACATCAGCTGCCAGCCAGCCAGCCAGTTGCCGCGCGTCCGCACCATGACCCGGGCCCGGGCGGCAGAAGCTAGGCTACAAACGACTGGCGGGGGACAGCCGATCCATTTTCGACGCCAGCCAAAACAAGGAGCTCCGATCCGGTTCAAGTTCCTTGACGGCCTCTGCTTGTTTCTACTACTGACCGAGCGAGATGCGGAGCGGCAGTGAGACATTTGTCGCGTGCACGTGGATGCATCGCATGCTTGGCATGGCAGGTCCGTGTCCGTGGTGGACGGTGTTGGCGCCTTGCCCGCCGGGTGCACGCTGAACCCAGGTCCCCGGGCACAGACGACACACACGCACACCCACCGTTGATTCACCGGCACCCTCTCTCGTGAGGGGCACCGCACCACACGCACCCGCCAGCAGCGGACGCAGCGCAGTGGAGACGGCCGGTCCATGGACGCCAAGCCAAGACGAGGAGTCCCAGTTCGTTGACCACCTCTGCTTGTCCGCCCTGAGCCTGAGCGAGCGAGATGCATGCATTGTTGAATCCAGATTTGCTAGATCCATGTAAGCGGAGGTGGGTGGGTCTCGGTCTCTCTACTACTAGTACTACTTTTTGGAATTCTAGTTTTTGTGCCAAGCGGCGATAGGAAGAACGAAGAAGACGCAAAAGTGCATGCATGGTTCTCGCGAGAGATCAGTCTAGTCTCAGAGCAGAGGATGCCGATTCCAGGGGCTACAGACCGAGCGAGAGCCGAACGTGAAAGAATCGGACCCGGATGTAGGAACAACAAGGAACGACAGGCAGCACGTACGGGACGGGGACACACGGCATGCGTCAGGTCGCCGCAGAGCAGAGCTGGCTGGGCATCCACCACCCTGGGCCTGGGCCGGGCAAGCGGCGGCACAAGGCTACAACCCACCTGAGCGAGCGTAGCAGTGTCATGTGAGAGAAAAAAAAAGGCGCTGTTGCAGAGGATGCAGTGAGTGAATCAGGGCAGGGGACAGTGTTTAAACTCTAGTGTTATGCCCTCCCTGGTCGACGAGCCGCGGCCGGCACGCAGCTCCAGCGACCAAGGCGGCAGGGCTGGGAGTGACGAACAAGCACGCGCCTCTGCCGATTCGCCGTCGTCGGCTGGGAAAATATCACATGATACCATTCCTTCTTAGGTGATACCATGATATCATTTGAAAAAAAAATCAATTTTCAATATTTCAAAAATTCTGATAAAAATCATGGTTGTTGACATCACATGAATGTACAGTCCTTAAAAATTTCAGGCCCAAATTCCAAATATACATTGAGAAACTAAAAAGACAAATCAAACATGAATAGTGTCAAAAAGACAAAAGCCATAATGTTACTATTCACATCCAAATTTTTCTTTTTTGTTTCTCAATGTGTATTTAGAATTTGGACCTGAAATTTTCAGAGGGTGTACATTCATGTGATGTCAAAATACATAGTTTTTTGAAACATTTAAAAATGATTTTTTTTCAAATGGTATCATGGGAGCATTGGTGAGATGGTATCACCTGATACTCTCCCGTCGTCGGCTAGAGCTCGGCAATTTTCCGGCGCCTCTCGTTGGGGGAGACAGAGGGAAACCTCCCGTCGGGAGAGCTTCAAATGGGTTCCCTTTTCTTAAAACTTTCTGTTTTTTTCTTTATTTTTTTACTTTTGTTTATATTCTAAACTATATATATATATATTTAGAACAAACACTATATAAAAACATTTGAAAAATGTTGACCAAGCATTTGAAACATGTTAAATGTGTATAGAGAAAATTTCATCATTTTTACGAAAAATATATTAAAATGATTCATCATGTACTAAAAAACTGTTAATCAAGCATATGGAAAACATTTGAACGACAATTTTAAAAAATTTAATCATGCATTTGAAAAATATTAAATGTGTATAGAAAAAAATGTTGACCATGCATTAAAAAATGATGATTTTTTTATCGTGTATATAATAATTTTAATCAAGTATTTGAAAAAAATGTTGAACAAGTATTTGAAAAATGTTAATCAAGCATTTCGAAAATGTTAAATGTCGTCGTCCGCTGGAGCCGGGCCATTTTGAGGGGACGAGAGGTGCCTGGCATAAGCTTGAGAAAAAAGCCTCGATTACTTGCTGTACTGCGCTCTGAACCCAAGCCCCAATTTTGCTTTGGGCTGCCGTAACGGTATTCTATCCTGGAACGGAGATGATCCACTTTCATCGTTCTATTGCATCCGAACTGAAGAGCCAGTTTTCGCTAATAAAAAGAAGAACCGCAACTGAAGAGCCGCTTACACTTGCAGGTTACAGCTACAGCCAGCAGCCAATGCCAGCATCGTTCTGATCACATTTCTCCGTAAGGTTCTTCGGCATTTCTTTCATGTTTGAAAGTTGATTTCATACAATCATACCAACATCCAAAATACAGTTTCAAGTGACACAACATGTAAGAAAGAAAAAAAGAAGAAAAAAAAAACTTTGCACGGATCTCCACGTAAGATTTCATGAATATAGTATCGACAAGTCTCAGTCGACTGAGATTTAGCAATCCCGTTCCTCAAAACAGCACACAAGTCATACATATCAGATCTTTGAAACAATTCATACTATCATGAACTGCTTTGAGACGAATAGCGAAGATAATTTTGATCTTTCTCGTCGCCACCATGGTATTACTGGTATTTCAGAAATCAAGATCAACCCTGAAAACTGCTCTGTGAAGACTCCAAATTGAAATGAGAGAGAAGATATTTACAAAAATAATATGATGTCTGATCAGTAGATTATGTTGCGGACTTCCAAAAAGAACGCAGTCAGTCCTAAATCTAAATTTCAAGCATTCCTGCCACACATGAAAAATAACTTCAGTTATTTCATGCCAATATTAA
The DNA here is from genome assembly GCF_018294505.1 of Triticum aestivum. NCBI lineage: Eukaryota > Viridiplantae > Streptophyta > Magnoliopsida > Poales > Poaceae > Triticum > Triticum aestivum. Next base: position 27,067,167 of record NC_057814.1, read on the forward strand.
TTGTCAAACTCCCTAAATAGTTAACTGGGCAAATGGTGTGCGCGTCAGCAGCAAAATGAAGACTGCTGTAACAGCCCAGTTAATTCGGTGAACATCAATACAAATGCATAACACAATTTTAATAGGTTGACAGGTCAAGGATGCGGGCAAATAATGCACCAAGATACATAAAAATCATGATCTAGCTGCTCCAACTTCTAAGCATTGGCGACTACAGTATATTCAAAGATTCAGGCCATATTCAGTTGTAATCATTACAATTCAATCAGCATATACAAGTTAAAAATGGTATAAGGTGCAGTGCTGCACTCACTATTTGGGTTCTTTCACAATCAAGCACATCAGATTTCGCAAGAGCTTTTCAGTTTGAAAACCACTCCTGAAGTGGATACAAGGACCCAATAATCTGAAGCAAGGGCAGAAAGGAGAGATGAACAGAAAGAATGATCAATGCGCACAGCTAAACTGCTGGCTACGCCTCTATTTATAATTTTATACACTGAACAATATCACGGTTTTACAGGGTTGGTTACAACTGCATAGATCTTCAGATCGTATCCTAACTAGTCAGTAACTTGGCAATCCTAGTGAACAATATCTGCATGTACAAGCATATGTACGATATAAATTAACAAGCGCTCCCAAAAAAGCTTGGATGGCTCCAACACGAATACAAGTTGTACTAGACCAGCAGCAATTAATATGGATCGGAGGAAGTACTATTTAGAAATCCTCGAGGCATAACGAAGGATGTGCCGACGAAAACTGCCCAGCGCATCCTTAGCCAAAGCATTCCTCTCGAAAACACATCTATTGATCAACCCATCATCGGCATTTTCAATAAAGAATTTGATCATGCAGCCCATGGTAATAATCAGGATCGTAACCGTGTAGATAACCAATCTCTGAGTTGCTCCCTGGTATAGCACATCATGCTTAAGGTCATTAATCTCCTCCGCAAGCAGACTGGATCCTGGGATGATCTTCTCCATATCCCTCTCGTGTTCCACCTTCATTTCTTCAGTGTCTCTGAAGATGAGATCCATCTGACGAGACTCTGGGAACCTGACAAAATCGTCCAAAACCAACTCGTCCAAAGGCAAGGTTGTGGGAGCTAGAGAGATCCGTGCAGGCAGCTGGACGGTTGTGCCCCATCCCCACAGCACTCTCATCATCAGCAGTGTGAGGCCGACCACGAACACAAAGGTGACCATGGGGCACTTCTTGGCGGCAGACGGCACAAGTATTCTGCCGACCACTGCACTAATGGAGTAGAACAACAGAAACCACACCAGCAGCAGGCACACGATGTCGAGGATTGTGCCCCCTAAAGCTGGGATTCTCAGCACCACCGTGAGGCCGATGGTGAACTGGACGGCCAAGTCAGGGTATTCCTTGATGGCTGACGGCACAAGGACACTAACAACTGCGCTAATGGCCAGAAACACAAGAAGCCACAGCAGCAGCAAGTACACGGTCTCCAGAAGGTAGCCAGCAAGGTCAAGAATTGTATCCCATGGCGTTCTCATCAGCACCACTGTTAGGAAGATGGGGACAGTGAAGGTGAGTAAGGGGTACTTGTCCATGGCCGCCGGCAGCGGTAAGAGAGGGTACACGATGTTAATGGCGATGCTAATAGTGGCAAACACCAGCAGCCACACCAGTAGAGGGTACACGTTTCCGGACAGGTAGCCAGCAAGGCTTAGAAGTGTATTTCGAGGAGTTGTCATCACCACCACTGTGAGCAAGATGGTGACAGTGGGGGGGAGCCAGGGGTGCTCGTCCATGGCCGACGGCAGCAGTAAGGACATGACAAAGCTAATGGCGGCAAACACCAGCAGCCACATCAGTAGAGTGTACACGATTCCAGGAAGGTAGCCAGCAAGGCTTACAAGTGTATTTCGAGGAGTTGTCATCACCACCACTATGAGGAAGATGGTGATAGTGGGGGGGAGCCAGGGGTGCTCGTCCATG